>NC_084552.2:49127832-49247832 GCF_033978685.3 Nerophis lumbriciformis
ATTGCCATATTTTTGCTGAAAGGATTTAGTAGAGAACATCGACGATAAAGTTCGCAACTTTTGGTCGCTGATAAAAAAAGCCTTGCCTGTACCGGAAGTAGCAGACGATATGCGCGTGACGTCACAGGTTGTGGAGCTCCTCACATCTGCACATTGTTTACAATCATGGCCACCAGCAGCGAGAGCGATTCGGACCGAGAAAGCGACGATTTCCCCATTAATTTGAGCAAGGATGAAAGATTCGTGGATGAGGAAAGTGAGAGTGAAGGACTAGAGGGCAGTGGGAGCGATTCAGATAGGGAAGATGCTGTGAGAGGCGGGTGGGACCTGATATTCAGCTGGGAATGACTAAAACAGTAAATAAACACAAGACATATATATACTCTATTAGCCACAACACAACCAGGCTTATATTTAATATGCCACAAATTAATCCCGCATAACAAACACCTCCCCCCTCCCGTCCATATAACCCGCCAATACAAAGTTAAAAGTTAAAGTTAAAGTACCAATGATTGTCACACACACACGAGGTGTGGCGAAATTATTCTCTGCATTTGACCCATCACCCTTGATCACCCCCTGGGAGGTGAGGGGAGCAGTGGGCAGCAGCGGTGGCTGCGCCCGGGAATCATTTTGGTGATTTAACCCCCAATTCCAACCCTTGATGCTGAGTGCCAAGCAGGGAGGTAATGGGTCCCATTTTTTTATAGTCTTTGGTATGACTCGGCCGGGATTTGAACTCCCAACCTACCGATCTCAGGACGGACACTCTAACCACTAGGCCACTGAGTAGCAAATGATAAATGGGTTGTACTTGTATAGCGCTTTTCTACCTTCAAGGTACTCAAAGCGCTTTGACACTACTTCCACATTTACCCATTCACACACACATTCACACACTGATGGAGGGAGCTGCCATGCAAGGCGCTAACCAGCACCCAACAGGAGCAAGGGTGAAGTGTCTTGCTCAGGACACAACGGACATGACGAGGTTGGTACTAGGTGGGGATTGAACCAGGGACCCTCGGGTCACGCACGGCCATTCTTCCACTGCGCCACGCCGTCAACAACTCAAACACCTGCACAACACACTCAATCCCACAGCCCAAAGTACCGTTCACTTCCCCAAAGTTCATACAGCACATATATTTCCCCAAAGGCCCCAAAGTTACGTACGTGACATGCACATAGCGGCACGCACGTACGGGCAAGCGATCAAATGTTTGGAAGCCGCAGCTGCATGCGTACTCACGGTACCGCGTCTGCAAATCCAACTCAAAGTCCTCCTGGTAAAAGTCTTTGTTGTCCCAGTTCTCCACAGGCCAATGGTAAAGCTTGACTGTCATCTTTCGGGAATGTAAACAATGAAACACCGGCTGTGTTTGTGTTGCTGCAGTCGCCGCAATACGTCACTTCCCACCTACAGCTTTCGTCTTTGCTGTGTCCATTGTTCATTGAACAAATTGCAAAAGATTCACCAACACAGATGTCCAGAATACTGTGGAATTTTGCGATGAAAACAGACGACTTAATAGCTGGCCACCATGCTGTCCCAAAATGTCCTCTACAATCCGTGACGTCACGCGCTGACGTCATCATACCGAGACGTTTTCAGCAGGATATTTCGCGCGAAATTTAAAATTGCACTTTAGTAAGCTAACCAGGCCGTATTGGCATGTGTTGCAATGTTAAGATTTCATCATTGATATATAAACTATCAGACTGCATGGTCGGTAGAAGTGGGTTTCAGTAGGCCTTTAAATAAACCAAATGTTATTGAAAAGCGTGTATCTTCAGAAACCAACTAACCAGCTAACATCATGACGATTAGTTATTCAGAGAAAAAAGTGTTTTTTTTTATGGCAGATAACAGTATTTCTGCAGTGATCAAGTCAATGTTTGTTAGCATTGATTGCTACTTTTGTATTTAACCGTTTTTTGGGGTCATTTTGGACACAAAGGTCATTTTTACCAGGCAGATGAGCGGCGTAAAATACATCCAGCAAAGTTTCCACCAGGCGCACGGGCGATAGCCGATCATGTCCTCGATGTCCTTGTAGAACCTCTCGGCCCCTGGAGTGGAATACAAACGTCAGCGCAGCACAAAAAAAAGGCGGCTGAGACACGCAAACATGCTCCGTACCGTACAACCAAGCTATGGAGACCGTTTCGAAGAAGACGAGGAAAAGGAGGCACATCCCGCTGGCCGAGTAGTAGTCGAAGAGCTTGAAGACGTACAGTCCCCCCTGGAAGACTCGCACGTCGCCTCAATTTGTCGTCATGCGGATGTTGGCCCTATACCGACAAACCTGCGTGATGTTGGAGAAGCCGATGATGAAGGAGATGAAGCACACGATGAGGATGAAGACCTTCTTCCTCTTCCTCAGCAGAAGGGGATACTCGTCCATGAGAGCTGTGATGAAACCTTCCACCGTGCAGAACTGATCGGACACAGTTTGCCATGAAGACCTAGGCCAAAGCCGCAAATAGATGGATGTTCTATGGGAAAGAACCCACCTGACTGTCTAAGCCCAGCATCATGAGCATGGAGAAGAAGAGGATGGCCCACAGAGACGACATGGGCAGCTGGGTGACCGCCTGAGGGTAGGCCAAGAACGCCAGACCGGGACCTGCGGGCGCCACACGGTCCACAAAAAAAAACCTCCTAAAAAGTAATCAAAGTGATTCAACACGCAACCTGAAGCGGCGAGTTCCTGCACGGGCTTCTTGGTGATGAAGGACATGAAGCCCACGATGGAGAAGATGACGAAGCCTGCAAACATGCTGGTGCAGGAGTTGATGCAGCACACGATGATGGAGTCTCTGGAACAGACAGAAAATCGGAATGAATTTCCTTCGAAAAGAAAAAGAAAAGGACCGGAGGCGGAGTCGTACTTGTAGACGTCGTTGTTGTAGTTGTTGTAGCTCCCCAGGGCGATGAGCGAGCCCAGGCCCAGACCGTACGAGAAGAAGATCTGAGTGGCGGCGTCCAACCACACCTGACACACAGCAGATGTAGAAATAATCATCACATCATAGTGCTCATAAACAAGCATGTATTGCCATGTTTTTATACCAAAAATTAAGAAAATGTGTCAATGCCCAATATAAAACATTTTCTGAGGTCTAAATTATTGAAAATATAAATTTAGTGTGTCAAAAAACTGTCCCTAGTGGATAAAAAGAACATGTTGAAAGGTGATGGGTTCAATACATTAAATAAATCGTATATAACTGAATATATATATATATATATATATATATATATATATATATATATATATATATATATATATATATATATTTTTTTTTTTTTATATATATATATATATATATATATATATATATATATATATATATAGTGATGAGGTGGCGACTTGTCCAGGGTGTACCGCGCCTTCTGCCCGAATGCAGCTGAGATAGGCTCCAGCAACCCCCGCGACCCCGAAAGGAACAAGCGGTAGAAAATGGATGGATATATATACACACACATGCATACACACACACACACACACACACATATATATATATATATATATATATATATATATATATATATATATATATATACATGTATTAACAATCTCCAATTGTTCTTTAGTCTTTATTCAAATCTAAAAAAAATATATATATTTAGCACTGTAAATTGAAAAGCATTTTTTGCCAGCACAAAAACTACTAAATATTTTTGATGTCCAAATTTAAAAAAAAAAAAAAAAAAAAAAAAGATATATCATCGTTTAATGTTTTGTTTTAAAAACACAAAGTAACGTTTCACTATCAAGTACATTTTATAAAACAAAAAATAAAACAATATCGTCAAGTGAACAAAAAAGGAATGTCATCATTAATGGATAATTAAAAACCACGTATCTCCAATTTTAACCCCAAAAAAGCTAAAAAAAAAAATGTGTCATTGTCCAAATAAAAAACATGTATATTATAGATTGTAGATGACATTCCTTTTCGTTTACATGTTTTTCACTCGGCGATATTGTTTTATTTTTTGTTTAAAAAAATGTACATATTATATATGCGGTACAAATATGTATATCATTTTTGAATAAATGTAATATGCAAAAATATATCCATCCGTTCATTTAATATAATTCTTTTTTTTTTTTATTATTGGCAAAGATGCACCATGAAAAACATGTAGTTTTTGATTAATTAATTCATCAATCTTGTCACACCTGGGTGAAGTCTTGTCTGGGTTTCGTCTGTTGTCATGTTGTCTTGCCATTTCCTGTTTTATTTTGAAAGGTTAACTCTCCCTCTCGTTTCAGGTCACTTGCCCTTCCTCCTGTTTCACTGGTCTGATGTCTCTCCTGATTGCCTGATTGTTCCCACCTGTGTCACACTCCCTCATGTGTATAAATGTCTCGTCCTCCTCTTGTCTTGTGCCAGAGTGTCTCGTTACTTCATGTGCGTACCTCCAGCGTTCCCTTGCCATAGCATTGTCCACAGCCACGTTTCTTGTATCTCTTTTGGATCCATGGGAGTATTTTGATTTGTAAGTTTTCTCAGGTAAGATTAGCTTCCTAGCATCACCTCCATTGGAGCGACTTTTGTTATACTTTGTAGTTTTTTTTGTTCATAGCCCCTTTTTCCCTCTGTAGACGGAGCGTTTTTGAGTTATAGATATTTTTGTTAGTTTAGAGCTCAGGTCAGTTGTGTTTTTATAGCCTGTTTTGTTTCTCCTGTTTTGGACCCCTTCCCTTGTCCAAATAAATATATTGTCTTCAAATCCTGCATCTGTGTTCAGAGTCCTGTTCTGGTCGTGACAGTACACTCTGGCCAGTATGGACACAGCAGGATCGAAGCAGTGGGCCGCGACCCTTCATGCGTAGGAATCCCGCCTCTCCGCTCATGAGGAGCGGGTGGCAGTCTTGGGCCAGGGAATCCAGGGGATCGCCCGAATCCAAGAGAACTTTCAGACCGCTGTTACCTCCCAGGTGGGCCAACTTGCGGAACAGGTGCAACTTTTGTTCACCCAAATGACCAAGCCTGGTCCCGCACCCCATGTGCCTGAGCCGCAGCCAGCCCCCATGACTCAGGTACTCCCCACCATTCATAGTGGGGTGGGAGCCCGATTGGCCCCTCCAGAACGCTTTGCGGGCGAACCCGGACAATGCAAAGAATTTATCATAAGCTGTGAGATGCATTTGGAGCTCTCGCCCCATGCCTTTCCCACCGATCGTGCTAAGGTGTCTTTTATGATCTCTTATCTGGCGGGGAGAGCAAGGAAATGGGCCATGGCCGAGTGGTCCAGGGGCTCTCACATATGCAGCTCACTCCAAGACTTCAGAGAGACTCTCCAAAAGACTTTTGATCCTGTCTCTACTGAGCGCAAAAGGGCCAGAGAGCTAAGTAGGATTCATCAGGGGAAAGAATCAGCTTCTGATTATGCCATTCGTTTTCGAACACTGGCCGCAGACAGCGGATGGAACACTACAGCACTCTATGACGTCTTCCTCAAGGGGCTGGCCGGCCCGCTTCTGGAGCGACTTCTACCCAGAGACCTACCCGCGAACCTGGACGACCTCATCACCCTCGCCATCAGGACAGACCAACGACTACAGGAGTTCAAGTTTCTCCAAGGAGGCCGTCCGACGGATCCAGCCACCAGCCGCAGTTTTCCCTCACCGCCAGTTCTACTCCAGGTCCTCAACCAACAGTACGGCTTCCCTATTCCCTGCCTGAGAGGGGAGAGGAGCCCATGCAGTTGGGCCGGGCAAGACTCCCTCTGGTAGAGCGCCAACGTCGCCTCAAGGAGGGGCGATGTTTCTATTGTGGGGAGGTGGGGCATCTCGTGGCCGCCTGCCCTTCCAAGTCGACCCAGGTGAGGGATCAGAATCCTGCCTCAAGTGCTACTGTGCGTACCTTGACACCCATTAAGGTAACCAATGACTCTATTAGTGTGGTTATGCATGTTTTAATTGACTCTGGGGCCGATGAGAGCTTGATGGACTGGGGTTTAGCCAAGAAATTGGGAGTAAAAACAAGGGCCATCACACCCCCCCTTAAGGCTAGCGCCCTTAATGGTAGCGCTTTATTCACGATCACCTCGTGTCCCAGAACCCAACAATGTGGAGTTCCCACCTGGTCTGGGTGGAATATGCCCATAACTCCTTGCCTACCTCTGCCACTGGTTTCTCCCCCTTCAAGTGTGTCTACGGCTACCAACCGCCAGTGTTCCCAGACTCAGAGCCAGAAGTTTCCGTGCCCTCCGCCCACGCCCTGGTGCGCCGATGCCGTCGTATTTGGCTTGCGGCCCGACAAGTGCTCGCTCGCCAAGGAGATCGGGTCAAGAAATCAGCCGACCGGAAGCGGCGCCCAGCACCTGATTACCAGCCAGGACAGCGAGTATGGCTATCCGCCAAAGACCTGCACCTCAAGGTTCCCTCCAAGAAATTAGCGCCCAGATTCGTGGGTCCCTTCCCCATCACCAAGGTCATCAATCCAGCAGCAGTACGCCTCCGCCTACCCAGGTCGCTCCGCGGCCACCCTACTTTCCATGTCAGTCAAGTCAAGCCTGCCAAAGAAAGCCCCATGGTCCCAGCCACCAAACCCCCCCCACCGCCGCTGGAAGCTGTAGACGGAGGACTTCTGTACCGGGTCAAGAAACTTTTAGCGGTACGCAAAAGAGGTCGAGGTAGACAGTTCTTGGTGGATTGGGAGGGGTACGGTCCAGAAGAGAGACAGTGGATTCCCCAACGGAACATTGATGACCCCTCCCTGATCCGGGACTTCTATAGACTCCACCCTGAGGTCCCTGGGCCGTCAGGAGTCGGCCCTAGAAGGGGGGGTTCTGTCACACCTGGGTGAAGTCTTGTCTGGGTTTCGTCTGTTGTCATGTTGTCTTGCCATTTCCTGTTTTATTTTGAAAGGTTAACTCTCCCTCTCGTTTCAGGTCACTTGCCCTTCCTCCTGTTTCACTGGTCTGATGTCTCTCCTGATTGCCTGATTGTTCCCACCTGTGTCACACTCCCTCATGTGTATAAATGTCTCGTCCTCCTCTTGTCTTGTGCCAGAGTGTCTCGTTACTTCATGTGCGTACCTCCAGCGTTCCCTTGCCATAGCATTGTCCACAGCCACAGCCACGTTTCTTGTATCTCTTTTGGATCCATGGGAGTATTTTGATTTGTAAGTTTTCTCAGGTAAGATTAGCTTTCTAGCATCACCTCCATTGGAGCGACTTTTGTTATACTTTGTAGTTTTTTTGTTCATAGCCCCTTTTTCCCTCCGTAGATGGAGCGTTTTTGAGTTATAGATATTTTTGTTAGTTTAGAGCTCAGGTCAGTTGTGTTTTTATAGCCTGTTTTGTTTCTCCTGTTTTGGACCCCTTCCCTTGTCCAAATAAATATATTGTCTTCAAATCCTGCATCTGTGTTCAGAGTCCTGTTCTGGTCGTGACAAATCTCTATTGAAAAACAAATGTTTTTGTGTTTTATGTCAACATTAGAAAAAAAAGAACTTATATCAATGTTCAATTCGCAACAAATTGCATTACACACAAAATTTTGCGTTTTTTTTTTTTTTTTTTTTTTTTTTTTTTTTCCCTTCAATCCCCAAAAAATGATTGTCCAATAAAAAGCATGTACTGTATCTCCAAATGTTTTTTTGTTTGCTAATATTCCAAAAACAAAAAAATGTCGTCATTGTCCAGTCAAATGCATGCATCTCCAAATGTGTTTATTTTTTAAAACCAAAATGTTTTTTAGTTGATTCATGAAATTAAGATCATGACGCGGACACGTGTGTTACTGAATATTTTTTTAAATTTTCTTGGCATCCAAGAAAGCAAAGTTTTTCATCTTTTCATTTGACATTTTCTTTTATGGTTAAAAAAAAAAAAAAAAGCAACCACATATTCATATCCATCTGCTTGTGTGTGTTGCACCAAGCTAACTCGTCAGTTACTAACCACTTGGTTAGTTTAGTTAGGACGCCGTACCTCCGAGCGTGTGAGCTTATTGAAGTCCGGGGTGATGTAGAAGCGGATGCCGTCGATGGCTCCAGGCAGGGTGACGCCTCGGAAGAACAGGATGAAGAGCATGAAGTAAGGATAAGTGGCTGAGAAGTACACCACCTGCGTTGGGAAACGGAGACAAATATACATCAGGGGTGTCCAAACTTTTTCCTGCGAGGGCCTTTGCTGAATTTTGTACATTAAAGATGCTAAAACCAATACAATATAGGTCAATCATTGTATGCTAAACTATCTGAACACAACATCCATATTTTTTCTTTGTGTAAAAAAGGACATTTCAAGTAATGTTGCACTAAATTAAGCATTTCAAGCTTACAAATGGCTAAATGAACTGAAAAAAACAACACTAATGTATAGGGCTGCGAATCTTTGGGTGTCGATTCAATATCGATTCTTGGAGTCACGATTCGATTCAAAATCGATTTTTTTCGATTCAACGCGATTCTCGATTCAAAAGCGATATTTTCCCGATTCAAAACGAATCTCTATTCATTCAATACATAGGATTTCAGCAGGATCTACCCCAGTCTGCTGACATGCAAGCAGAGTAGTAGATTTTTTTAAAAAGCTTTTATAATTATAAAGGACAATGTTTTATCAACTGATTGCAATAATGTAAATTTGTTTTAACAATTAAATGAATAAATAATATGACTTATTTTATCTTTGTGAAAATCCCCGAGCAGTGATTGGAATGTCTGACCTTCCCCGTCCACTCCACTCCCTTCCAGATTGAGAAATAGACGAGGACCCAAGCCAGTGCCAGGGTGCCCACCAGGGGCCAACGCAGCTCTCCTGGCTCCTCCAGACCACCGGACAGCTGGTGCATGTTTCGCCTGCGGACAAGCAGATGTGCTCGAAAAGTCAGGAAATAACAACCGCCGTGGACCGGACTCACTCCCAGAACTCTGTGACGGCGCTGGTTAGGTTGGTGGTGTCCGTCAGGCTGTAGTTGCAGAAACATTGATCCGTGTTCCAGGGATTGTCGCAGTTTTGCCATGGGAGCTCCTGCACATGAAACATTGTAATACTTGTGTGTATTTGTGACACGTACTGACGATACAATCCTTGTTAAAACAGAAAGTTGCAGTACCGAACCAAAGGAGTTGAACAAGTAGTAGAGTGCCCATGCGATGATGATGATGTAGTAGATGTTGAGCCAGAAGGACAGAACCACTGCAGCCAGACCCACCCCTGCGGTAAGTGGATATATTTTTATTCTCCTTTGTCCAAGGCATTGTATTCTCCTGACGCTGAATTGATCGCAACTGAACTGTTTGGATTGTTGTTTGACGATTGGCAGTTCATGCCCTCAGATTTAGATATGACAGCCCTAGTCTGAGAGGACGGTGCAGGATCCAAAGTAAAGTCAGGGACGTAAATCCCTGCACATTTTGGCCAATAAGTGTCATTTAGGCGAATAGACTTTGATCAAATGTCTGATCAAAACCTCATGTGTTGTGTTTCTTGTGTCGACCAAACAGGAACAAGAACGTGTAACAATATATCAACTCTTTATTGATCAAACTACACAAGTGTTGACCCCTACTTCCTGTTCCTGTCTACAGAGTTAGGCCTTCTGCGTAATGTAGTGTATAAACATTCACTTCCAAAGGTTTTTTATTGTTCTGGTAACATGTGAACTAAAAATTCCGTCACTGTCCAGTCAAAAGCATGCGTCTCCAAATTTGCGGATTATGTTTAAAACCAAAAAATGTTTTATTTATCGAAGTATTTTGTTGTCATTTAAAAAAACAAACATTTATCACATGCTGCCCTTCTTTTTTGCTGCAGCTGTTACATATACTGTAATATTGTACATGGTAATTGGGATTTGTTATATATTGTATATAATATAATATAATATACCAGTATATACTGTATATATATATGTAAATATTACATATATGTTATATTTTATATTGCTACCATACCCTTTCCATTTTTTTGTAACTGAGCTACTGTGTGGAACAATTTCCCTTATGGATCAATAAAGTTTGTCTAAGTCTAAAAGTACATATCTCCAAATTTTTCAGTAGTTTGCTAATTTTCCAAACCTAGAGAAATCCCATCACTGTCCAGTCAAAAGCATGCATCTCCAAATTAGTGGCTTCATATTTTTTTTAAACCAAAATCAAATGTTGTTGATGTCCGTTTAAAAGCTTGCATCTCAAATTATGTTTGTGGTCTTTTGTTGTCATCCAGAAAACAAACTTTTATCAGTGTTATTTAAAAAGCAAATATGTTTAAAATGTGTTTGCTAAAGTTCCAAAAACAGTGTAAAGCATGAATATTGAAATTTGTTGACAATTCTTTAAAACAGTACTAATGTGTAATGAAAAGAATGTCTCTGTAATGGTTTTGTCAGAATTGCTAATGACAGTTTAGTTATGTTAGGGTTTTGCCTGTGTTTAGAATCACTTCCTGTCTTGGTGCTCTTGTTTTGTCAGTGTTTCCTGTTTGGTCTCTGTGCTTTACAGCACCTTTACTTTCTGTGCCATTTCCTGTCAGCACACCTGTTCCTCGTTTAATTACTTCCCTCCTTCAGTGCTGGATCATTCTTCTACTTGAGACTGATGCTTCATGTGCTGTTTTTGGTTCCCTGTAGTGATGGGTTGATGAGGCGTCATGAAGCGTTTCGACACATTGCAAAACTGTATTGATACTGTGTCGATACTGTGTCACTAAATACTGACATCTGCTGGACATTAAAAATCCCTACAGGCAACCTATGGACCGACTCAACTGACACTGATTTTATGCCCTAGTACAGGGGTCACCAACCTTTTTGAAACCAAAAACTACTTCTTGGGTACTGATTAATGCGAAGGGCTACCAGTTTGATACACACTTAAATAAATAAATATATTGTCATTTGTAAGTTACACATAAGTGTGATTTAAACAAAAATAGCTAAATAAATAAATGTATATATATTAAAAAAAAAGGGTATTTCTGTCTGTCATTCCGTCGTACATTTTTTTTTCCTTTTACGGAAGGTTTTTTTGTAGAGAATAAATGATGAAAAAAAACACTTAATTGAACGGTTTAAAAGAGGAGAAAACAAGAAAAAATTTAAAATAACATTTTGAAACATAGTTTATCTTCAATTTCGACTCTTTATAATTCAAAATTCAACCGACAAAAAGAAGAGAAAAACTAGCTTATTTGAATCTTTTTGAAAAAATTTAAAAAAGAATTTATGGAACATCATTAGTCATTTTTCCTGATTAAGATACATTTTAGAATTTTGATGACATGTTTTAAATTGGTTAAAATCAAATCTGCACTTTGTTAGAATATTTAACAAAGACAAATCAGTATTTCTTCTAGATTTTCCAGAACAAAAATTTTAAAAGAAATTCAAAATACTTTGAAATAAGATTTAAATTTGATTCTACAGATTTTCCAGATTTGCCAGAATTTTTTTTTTTAATTTTAATCATAGCAAGTTTGAAGAAATATTTCACAAATATTCTTCGTCGAAAAAACATAAGCTAAAATATGTATTATTCTTTACAATAAAAAATAAATAAATTTACTTGAACATTGATTTAAATTGTCAGGAAAGAAGAGGAAGAAATTTAAAAGGTAAAAAGGTATATTTGTTTCAAAATCCTAAAATCATTTTTAAGGTTGTATTTTTTCTCTAAAATTGTATTTCTAAAAGTAATAAGAAGCAAAGTCAAAAATAAATGAATTTATTTAAACAGGTGAAGACCCATCCATCCATTCATTTTCTACCGCTTATTCCAAGTGAAGACCAAGTCTTTAAAATATTTTCTTGGATTTTCAAATTCTATTTGAGTTTTGTCTCTTTTAGAATTAAAAATGTCGAGCAAAGCGAGACCAGCTTGCTAGTAAATAAATAAAATTTAAAAAATAGAGGCAGCTCACTGGTAAGTGCTGCTCTTTGAGCTATTTTTAGAACAGTACAGCGGGCGACTGATCTGGTCCTTACGGGCTACCTGGTGACCGCGGGCACCGCGTTGGTGACCCCTGCCCTAGTATATACAATAATATAAACCAAGTCATTGTATTTCATTTAGGATTATTTCATATCTTCATTTAAATAAAAATATATTTTTATCATTTTTAGATACAGTCAATAAATAATGTGAACATGTATCATTACATGGAAATCTAAGAGAACGTGTTGTGGATGATTGTGGACTGGGAATTTTTTTAATTTTATTTTTTACACATTTAAAAAAAAAAAAAAAAAAATTTCCGATGTATTACATTTTAGACGATTTCTCTTCTTAGTTATTATTTCACCGGCTGTAGAAAAGACACGCTCACAGGGCACAGAGGAGGCGTCAGTGGGACACAGTTCGCGTATCGGTCACGTTACCAAAACAGCTCATGGTCGGTCACGTGACTTTCTAAAAGCGGTACGCGCACCGACGCAGGGTTTTGCTCTATGAGCTCGACGCATGCGCCGATGCATCGGTGTTGCCGGACCCATCACTAGTTCCCTGCTTCCTTGTAAGTAATAAATAGTTTTTTTAACTTGCATTCCGCCTGCCCTTCTCTGCATCCTGGGGGTCACACCGAACCAAAGCTCGCCGTCTCGTGACAAGTTTTTTGTTATAATAAAAAAAAAACGTAGAAAAGCCTCAGTGTTATTTGAAAAGCATGTATCGCCAAATGGAGTTGTATGCTAATATTTAAAAAACAAAAACATTACCTCACTTGTTCAGTCTAAATCTACAAATTTGTAATTACTTTTTAAAGAAACCCAAAAAATGTTATTAATGTTCAATGAAAATATGTTTTGTCCTTTGCTAATCGAAAAACAAAGATATTTCGTCCCTGTCCTGTCAAAAGCATGCTTTTTCAAATGTGTGTATATTTTTAAAATACATTTTTAGGGGAGTTAATAAAAATAAAAAAAAATGTAACCCAAAAAAATAATGAATTCATCATTATGGTTTAAAAAGTATCTCCAAATGTTTTTGAGTTGTTTGCAAATATTCCAAAAACAGAAAACATTCTGTCGTTTCCCAATCAAAAGCATGCATCTCTAAATGTTGTGATATTTTTCAAGCAAAGAAACTACAAAATATTACCATTATTATTACTACTAAATAAATAAATGATAAATGGGTTGTACTTGTATAGCGCTTTTCTACCTTCAAGGTACTCAAAGCGCTTTGACACTACTTCCACATTTACCCATTCACACACACATTCACACACTGATGGAGGGAGCTGCCATGCAAGGCGCTAACCAGCACCCATCAGGAGCAAGGGTGAAGTGTCTTGCTCAGGACACAACGGACATGACGAGGTTGGTACTAGGTGGGGATTGAACCAGGGACCCTCGGGTGGCGCACGGCCATTCTCCCACTGCGCCACGCCGTCCCTATAAATATGATTAGTATTATATTTACAAGTTAAAAAAAAAAAGAAGCCGCAAATCATTGCAACTTTCTGAAAACGCTGTTGCGAATTCAGGATTTCAGCTCCGCAAAGTTCTGTAAGCAGAGTTACAGGAAGGCCGTTCCTGAGCCCCTCTTACCTTTCATCATGGGCATGAGCTTCCACACTCCCAGGCCTCCCACCGAGGTGAACTGTCCCAGGGACGTCTCCAGGAAGAAGAGCGGCATGCCAGCAAACACCAGCGTCATAAAGTACGGGATCAGGAAGGCTCCTTGACGGAAAGGAACCGATTTATTTTGCGTGGTGTCAGAAACAAGCTGACTTTGTTACCTCCGCCGTTTTTGCCGCACAAATACGGGAACCTCCACACGTTCCCTAAGCCGATGGCGTATCCCACGCAGGACAGCAGGAAGTCAAATTTGCCCTTCCAGCTTCCTCGATCAGGGGGCTCCTCCTCTTTCGTCTCTCGGTCCATAGGGGGAGACGCCAGGTCCAGTTCCTCGAAGGGAACCGCTTGTTTGACGTCAGACGGGGAGTTCAGGTCCACCGTACTATGTCCCGTCTTGCCCATGGTGGGTTTCAGCGCAACGTTTTGTGTTGTCTGCCGGTTGACAGATTCAAGTGGACTTGCTGGGAGTGAACGAGAAGAAAAGCTGTAAGGGGGTCATTTGTCACCTTCTGAAACTGTGCTATTATTCTGGCAAATACACACCACATGGTGTCTTTGATTGATTGATTTTGATTGATTGAAACTTTTATTAGTAGATTGCACAGTACAGTACATATTCCGTACAATTGACCACTAAATGGTAACACCCGAATAAGTTTTTCACCTTGTTTAAGTCGGGGTCCACGTTAATCAATTCATGGTCGCTGTTACTAAACATCAGAAGTCCAATTGACTTGACATTTCTCTCTCCACGAATCACCAACTATTACTTAAAGACGTTGGTTTACATGTTTATTCATCACAACTTGCTGCTTTGTTGTGGTTTATAACATTCTTTCTAAAACGTTTTTGTGACTCATGGGACTGAGCGCCATTTTGGGTATTTTACAAACAGTAATCGTTGTTATTGGTCTGTCTGACTCTCAGTTAGTCAATTAGTCAATTCTCGCCCACAACATGGCTGCATTTTCACACATGCACCACATGAGATTACAATTCTCAAGTATCGCGAGGAATCTTTTCCGTTGCGTTACATTCTGTTACGTACAATGATGTTACGTTATGTTTTTTTGTTTTTTTTGTCCTATCCAGCTTCTCAGGCAAATCATATAGTTGATGTAGATGCCCATATCGGCTGTTCAGATTTACTTTACAAAAGAGAAGTGTAGGATACTTCTCTTGTTGCCTTATTTGTATTTGACTTTATTAAATGTATTTATATTATCATTTAGTGCAGCCGGGCCGGAGCAGGAGGGGATAGAAAGAGAGAGAAAAGAAGACAGAGGGGGAAATTGTGGGGACAAGAGGGGGATTAGACAGAGAGACAAAAACAACAACAGCAAACAACAACAACAATAGAGCAACATCAGCAAATACGACATGTGCAAATATGATGGTAAAAGTAATAGCAAATAAGCAGTTAGCGAAAATAAAAAATAATACAGAAATGACAATGAGCATTATTACACTACAAATGGAGCAATTCAAATACCAATAGAAATAGCGCTATTGATGATGAACAATACCAATACTTTACCTTTATTATCAACAATGCAGTTGTTCAAATGCAACAATACATATACGTAATGATAACTTGAGATACGAAAGAATGCAGAAAAATGGAGGGGGAGAAAGAGAAGCAACCTACATTAGCCGTATAGATTGTTATAGTAACAATAGGTTAAGCTTTGTCCGTGTGCCATATTACAACCAGTTTACCCTAGGGCAACAACGTTAATATATGTTTGATGAAACGTGATTATGTGCACGTTATGTTTTTTTAAGTTACGTTTTGTTATGTTACACTTTAAGTTATGTTCTTTCACGTTACATTCTGTTATGTAACATTCTGTTATATTAACTTGCGTTATTCCGTTATTTTTTGTATTTATCTATTGTATCTACAAAAATCACACAGAGTATAAATTAGGCAAACAAAATAATACATATAATATGATACGTTCTGTTACGTTATATTTTGTTATGTTACATTCTGTCATGTTCTACCACATTACATTCTGTTACTTACCTTCTGTTCGATTGTTTTGTTACGTTCCTTTTTGTTGCGTTGTTTTGTCACAGTATGTTCTGCAGGTTACATTCTGTTACGTTACATTATTTCACATTATGTTTTGTTATGTTCTGTCATGTTACGTTCTTTCACCTCAGGTTCTTTCACCTTACATTCTGTTACGTTATGTTTTAAGTTACATTTTGCCATGATACATTACGTTCCTTAACATTAAATTCTGTCACGTTACATCCTGTTACGTTACCTTCTGATACATTACATTCTGTTACGTTACTTTTTGTTGCATTTTTTTGTTAAAACTATTTTTGGTTGCGTTAAATTACGTCACATTAAATTGTTATTTACGTTATGTGCTATGTTACGTTCTGTTACGTTGCGTTCTGTTTCGATACGTTCTGTTACACTACGTTTTGTTACGTTGTGATACCTTGTAAGAGAATTTCTGCAAAGTAGGCACGTAACTGATTTTTTTATTTATGCAATTAAAGTCTTTTTAAGAGCTTCCACACACGCTTACAGTATAAACACTTCCTATGCTTCTTAAACACATTTTTTACTACGTGCATAAAACGTACAACATTTTAGCATTACAAACTTTAATGTTTACTCAAATCTCAATGTACGCAATGATACTTTAAAATCTGCAATGCGCTAAGACAGTAAGTGAACCGAAGTGACAAAGGGAACACTGAATATTAATGACCCGATTGCGTATTCTCTTATTTCATGCATGGATGACATTACATGATGAGGAGATTGGCACCTTTGGAATTAATGATTAGCCTAGAAAATGCATTTGTTATTAAAATTGTTTTATTTATAAGCTTAATATTACCACATATAGTGCCTATTATTTTTTTAATATTGTCTGCACCGACGCATTCCAAATTTGAGACTGATTTTCAATGGAAAATTCCAAGTGTGGTGAAGTAAATTTGGATTAAACGAACTGTTCCATAAAAAGGTTTTTGAGGACAGGTACAACTGAAGTGTGACATTCTGTTCTCGCGTTGTCTTCCTCAGCCATGCAGCAGTAACATCATACCTGAAAGACGTGCACCTCTTCAACTTTCTCCCAGGAGTGGCTCCAAAAGGTAAAAAAATATATATATATATATAAAAAAGTCAGTCCGGGCTGCATCAAACTGCCTCCTCAGGCCCATCAGAGGCTCTCCCCTGCCAGTCACACTACTGCTGTCCTTGATAGCAGCAACTATCGAGTGGCTGCTAATAAAGTTCGACCTGTGTGCCTGCTTTGATTACAGCTCAGCACCCTGAGGCCATGCAGGATATGCCCATCACACTCACACACACACACACACACACACACACACACACACACACACACACACACACACACACACACACCTGGTGATCTTTGCCAGCCATAGTTTGTAAAAATGACAAAGTGACCTGAATCATTTAATAATTTTACGTAACATGTAATGGTGGTGCTTTGGTCCAAATTGTGCATCAATTTTGCTTTACAAACCATCTTCGAGCCACTTTCTGAGTGTTTCTAAAAACAAGCCGCTTTGAAAGGCGGGTCCTATTAGATGCAAGTTAACTCGTCCCTTCCAGGATGTGTCTGCCATGTTGTAGTTTTACACTGGGAAAAAAATGCCCCTCTCAAAAAGAGTAAAAAAACAAAAAAAAGTTCATACGAATAATTTTTGCCTGCAATGACCAAAAAATCTGCCAATGGAACAAGTCCAAATTGTCTTGGTAACATTTCTGGAAGCAAGACATAAAAACTTAAAAGTGATCTTCAAATGAGCAATTAAAACTTAGGTAACACTTTAATATGGGAACACATATTCACCATTAATTAGTTGCTTATTAACATGCAAATTAGTAACACTGGCTCTTAATTAGTCATTAGGTACTTATTAATGCCTTATTCTGCAATGACCTCAGAATTATTGCTTATTAGTAACCCTAACCCTAACCCTTATGTCCCCATAGTGTCCAAATAACTCTAAATTAAGTATGTTACTCAGTGACCTAGTGGACCTACTCAGTGGCCTAGTGGTTAGAGTGTCCGCCCTGAGATCGGTAGGTTGTGAGTTCAAACCCCGGCCGAGTCATACCAAAGACTATAAAAATGGGACCCATTACCTCCCTGCTTGGCACTCAGCATCAAGGGTTGGAATTGGGGGTTAAATCACCAAAATGATTCCCGGGCGCGGCCACCGCTGCTGCCCACTGCTCCCCTCACCTCCCAGGGGGTGATCAAGGGTGATGGGTCAAATGCAGAGAATAATCTCGCCACACCTAGTGTGTGTGTGACAATCATTGGTACTTTAACTTTAACTTTAACTTTAATAAGCAACTAATTAATGGTGAATATGTTCCCCATACTAAAGTGTTACCAAAACTTATTACCGTATTTTTCGGAGTATAAGTCGCACCGGAGTATAAGTCGCACCTGCCGAAAATGCATAATAAAGAAGGAAAAAAACATATAAGTCGCACTGGAGCCCGGCCAAACTATGAAAAAAAACTGCGACTTATAGTCCGAAAAATACGGTATTAGTTATACTTACTAGTATTGTGAAGTTTTGTGTCTTATAACAAACTTATGATGCTCAAAATAAGTATTTTTTCCTCAGCAGATCAATTGCCTAAAAACATGTTCTTATGTCTCACTGAAAAATTACTATTCAGGGGATTGTCCTGTGTATTATGGGGTTTTTTTTAAAGATATTTTGACTAGAAATTAGAAATATATATATACTTGATGAGATTGTGAATGTTTTCAGTGTAGCAGTATGCTTCCGTACTGACAAATATAAGTTACAACTATATGCATTTGTTACAACTATATTTACCGGTACTTGGTCTGAGGAAATATTCTAATTTTTTGAGATAGGATTTTTGAGTTTTCTTAAGCTGTATGCCATAATCAGCAATATTAAAATAATAAAAGGCTTGCAATATTTCAGTTGATGTGTAATGAATCCAGAATGTATTACATGTTTGTTTTTTTAATTGCATTACAGAAAATAAAGAACTTTATCACAATATTCTAATTTTCTGAGACAGTTCTGTATATATATTTATATTACAGTACAGGCCAAATGTTTGGACACACATTCTCATTTCAATGTGTTTTCTTTATTTTTAAGACTATTTACATTATAGATTGTCACTGAAGGCATCAAAACAATGTGAAGTGAAAACCCTTTCAGGTGTCTCTCTCTTGAAGCTCATCGAGAGAATGTCAAGAGTGTGCGAAAAAAGTTATCAGAGCAAAGGGTGGCTATTTTGAAGAAAATAGAATATCAAACATGTTTTCAGTTATTTCACCTTTTTTTGTTAAGTACATAACTCCACATGTGTTCATTCATAGTTTTGATGCCTTCAGTGACAATCTACAATGTAAATAAAGAAAACCCATTGAATGAGAATGTGTCCAAACTTTTGGCCTGCACTGTATATATACAGGTAAAAGCCAGTAAATTAGAATATTTTGAAAAACTTGATTTATTTCAGTAATTGCATTCAAAAGGTGTAACTTGTACATTATATTTATTCATTGCACACAGACTGATGCATTCAAATGTTTATTTCATTTAATTTTGATGATTTGAAGTGGCAACAAATGAAAATCCAAAATTCCGTGTGTCACAAAATTAGAATATTGTGTAAGGGTTAAATTTTGAAGACACCTGGTGCCACAAACTAATCAGCTGATTAACTCAAAACACCTGCAAAGGGCTTTAAATGGTCTCTCAGTCCAGTTCTGAAGCCTACACAAACATGGGGAAGACTTCAGATTTGACAGCTGTCCAAAAGGCAACCATCGACACATTGCACAAGGAGGGAAAGACACAAAAGGTTATTGCTGAAGAGGCTGGCTGTTCTCAGAGCTCTGTGTCCAAACACATTAATGGAGAGGCAAAGGGAAGGAAAAACTGTGGTCAGAAAAAGTGTACAAGCGATAGGGATCACCGCGCCCTGGTCAAGATTGTGAAAAAAAAAACATTCAAAAATGTGGGGGAGATTCAGAAGGAGTGGACAGCTGCTGGAGTCAGTGCTTCAAGATCCACCACCAAGAGACGCTTGAAAGACATGGGTTTCAACTGCCGCATACCTCGTGTCAAGCCACTGTTGACCAAGAAACAGCGCGCAAAGCGTCTCACCTGGGCTAAGGAAAAAAAGAGCTGGACTGCTGCTGAGTGGTCCAAAGTCATGTTTTCTGACGAAAGCAAATTTTGCATTTCCTTTGGAAATCGAGGTCCCAGAGTCTGGAGGAAGACAGGAGAGGCACAGGATCCACGTTGCCTGAAGTCTAGTGTAAAGTTTCCACCATCAGTGATGGTTTGGGGTGCCATGTCATCTGCTGGTGTCGGTCCACTCTGTTTCCTGAGATCCAGGGTCAACGCAGCCGTCTACCAGCAAGTTTTAGAGCACTTCATGCTTCCTGCTGCTGACCTGCTCTATGGAGATGGAGATTTCAAGTTCCAACAGGACTTGGCGCCTGCACACAGCGCAAAATCTACCCGTGCCTGGTTTACGGACAATGGTATTTCTGTTCTAAATTGGCCCGCCAACTCCCCTGACCTTAGCCCCATAGAAAATCTGTGGGGTATTGTGAAAAGGAAGATGCAGAATGCCAGACCCAAAAACGCAGAAGAGTTGAAGGCCACTATCAGAGCAACCTGGGCTCTCATAACACCTGAGCAGTGCCAGAAACTCATCGACTCCATGCCACGCCGCATTAACGCAGTAATTGAGGCAAAAGGAGCTCCAACCAAGTACTGAGTATTGTACATGCTCATATTTTTCATTTTCATACTTTTCAGTTGGCCAACATTTCTAAAAATCCCTTTTTTGTATTAGCCTTAAGTAATATTCTAATTTTGTGACACACGGAATTTTGGATTTTCATTTGTTGCCACTTCAAATCATCAAAATTAAATGAAATAAACATTTGAATGCATCAGTCTGTGTGCAATGAATAAATATAATGTACAAGTTACACCTTTTGAATGCAATTACTGAAATAAATCAAGTTTTTCAAAATATTCTAATTTACTGGCTTTTACCTGTGTATATGTGTATATATGTGTATATATATATATATATATATATATATATATATATATATATATATATATATATGTATGTATATATATGTGTGTATATATATATGTCTCGGAAGAGACAGCCCTACTAATCACGGATAATAACTTAAAGCATTGTCTTTTTAGCCTTTATAAATGCATGTGACACATGCTGTGATTTACAAAGGTCCTCAAAGGTAGCCTTGTTCACTGCATAGAATTGTGCATTCATGTATTGAATGAACTCCAAGTGTTATTAAAAGCACTTCTGGGCTCCATATGGAGATCATATCTGTGTATCAGTGCAGTTCATGACGTACTCGTGTTAAAGCCTCGCTGTGTTCGCCAGGAGTCGTTCATCCTGCTTGTCAACAAAGAAGCCATGAAGTCTGAAAGTGCGAGTCAGCTGTCGTCCTCGTAAATGTTCCTCGTTGTCCCTTTTTGTGCGAAACCAGTCTTGTAAGGCCTGTGACGGGTGTTGATGAAAAGGCTCGTTTTTTTAAAGTGCGATAAAGTATGACATCACACGAGCGTTCGCTGTGTGATTATGGCCACGCCCCCTCAGTCGCACTTTGTTTCCGTCTTGTTGTTTCTGCATTCTTGCCATACGTAAACGTCCCCCTGCTATCCTCGCCATGAATCCTATTGATCGCTGCATCGATTGGGAGGCGAGTAAACAAACTGACGGCGATTAACTTTGACAAGCGCGATCCAGCCGGCCATCTTGGTTCAGACATGATGGCGTTTGAAGAAGTCAAGTGAAGTCCCTTCTAACGTGATTTAATCTCTTTAATTATAAACTCTCATATCCACTAAGTGTCCACACGCACGCACAAACTGTTCCCCCAGTGCATTGTGGGAGTGTTTATTAGTTTCCAACCGAAATTTGGTTATAATCAACTTACAACACTATTTCAAGAAAATCTAATTTATATAGAATATTCATTTTAAATTCAAACCCATTTTTATGAGCATGAGAAGCACATAACTGTAACCCTCCCAACTATTGGTTAATCAATCAATCAATCAATCAATGTTTATTTATATAGCCCTAAATCACAAGTGTCCCACATAAGGGCAAGGAAGAACTCACCCCAGTGGGACGTCGATGTGAATGACTATGAGAAACCTTGGAGAGGACCGCATATCTGGGTGAACCCCTCCCCACCCCCCCTCTAGGGGAGACCGAATGCAATGGATGTCGAGTGGGTCTGACATAATATTGTGAGAGTCCAGTCCATAGTGGATCCAACAAAATAGAAAGAGTCCAGTCCATAGTGGGGTCAGCAGGAAACCATCCCGAGCGGAGACGGGTCAGCAGCGCAGAGATGTTCCCAACCGATGCACAGGCGAGCGGTCCACCCCGGGTCCCGACTCTGGACAGCCAGCACTTCCTCCATGGCCACCGGACCTGTGTGTCTCCCCCTCCACAAGGGAGAGGGGGGAGCAGAGGAGAAAAGAAAAGAAACGGCAGATCAACTGGTCTAAAAAAGGGTGGCTATTTAAAGGCTAGAGTATACAAATGAGTTTTAAGATGGGACTTAAATGCTTCTACTGAGGTAGCATCTCTAACTGTTACCGGAAGGGCATTCCATAGTACTGGAGCCCCAATAGAAAACGCTCTATAGCCCGCAGACTTTTTTTGGGCTCTGGGAATCACTAATAAGCTGGAGTTCTTTGAACGCAGATTTCTTGCCGGAACATATGGTACAATACAATCGGCAAGATAGGCTGGAGCTAGACCTTTTATTCCTTGTTAGAGGTATATTTTCCCACCTTTTGAGCAAAATGAACAGTGGTTCTCAAACTGACCAAACTTGGCTCTCTAAGTACCACCACCATGACCAACACTAACTTACAGTAGCGCATTAGGCCGAAGTATTCAGTAAAAACAAGGCTGAGTTTTTTTCTTTTCAACAGGTATATTTAATATTTTTGGCCACTGTAACATTACACGCAATTAGAACAGTAACACTGTGTTTGTATGAAGGAAAATAGAACTCGGTATTTTGGCGTATCACAGAATCACTCGAGGTCACTAGCTTTGGCCTTCGTTTGGCTCGTAAAGAAAAACAATAATCTCACCCCGTTTCTTATCAATGCACACTCACACATTTTATTCTCTCAAGTTAACTTTTTTTAATTATTTTTTTAACCAAGTTAACTTTCAGTTTCGATCTCCGCCGAGTCAGTGCTGCAACATGGACAAAAGCATGTGAGGAGGGCGACCATTTTAGAGAACGCTTCAGACTTTCGATGGCTCGGCAGTCTCCAGTGCTAGTATTGCTATTTTTTGTACTTACTCGTTAATCTTTAATTCTTGACACCTCCTATTATTTTAGACCGCCTTAGAACTAAAGAATCTGGGAGGACTCTTCCCTCTCTAAGGAAGGCTCCTAATACAATCAACTTTAGAAAACTGGTCTTTTGGTTCACAGGAAGTGAACAAACTATTATTTCATGCGGAGTCATGAAAAAGGGATTCCATAAGCGGTGCTTCCTCCTACTCCTTTTCGGATAGGTCCAAGTGTGCATTGTGATGTACACTTTTTATGCATGTTGCAAATAAAGTGACATTACCGACAATCAATTGTTGTCTTAGAGACAAAAGTATTGGTACACCTGGCCGTCACACCAGCAAGAAAACGAGCTGATTGAAATAAGTGCCATCAATTCCTCCGACGACCGCGTCCTCTCATTGTGTTGACGCCAAGTCGTCGCCCTTAATTAAGAAACCCCAGCATCAGCACCACGCAGCTTGCTGTTGCTATGGGAACCGCCTAACAAGGCCGGTGCAACCTTTTGTCTGATACTGTGATCAAGCAATCACGCTCGATAAGCGAGTAGCCTAACAAACATAACGTTTCATTCAGCGAGCACAATATCTATAACGAGGGTTCATCGTCCTCCATCTCTCGTCAAACTCCAGACTGACCTCCCGCATCCTGGATTTCCACTGAGGGTCACGGCTTGTGTATGCAAAAAAAAAAAAAAAAACAGAGAGAGCCGGAATCTCCCGGTAATTGAATGTCGCCTCGGATCACGCGCATCACCGACCTCGGCATGACATGACGCGCTCATGCTGTGACATCAGGCAGCCTCGCTGTGCATGTTGCTATGGCAACAATCTGAAGCGGTGATATGGCGGAAGGATAACGGGGCGAGCACTCGTTGGTTTATAAGCATTATATTGTGCATGTTGTTATTATGCGGTACAACAGGTGCACTTACATACTATAAAGCAAGATTATAGGAAACTAGAAAAGGGCAATTGAAATAGGAATGGCGTGCGAATGCTGAAATGTTTGCACACGAGCAGGATAAATCGTCAAACAAACAAAAAAGCCATTACACGCATAGTAACTGTTAGCATGCTGGCTTTTCTTTTTGCCTATTTGCCTGTAAGAGTCGTATATTTTGTTGACGCTATCTGGCTTGCATGCTAAAAATGTGTGTTTTAGTTTGGCTTTTTTCAGCATTCACTGGCCGAGAGTTGGTGGGCGGATGAGAGTGGAGCCGGGGCTCTCTTGGTTGCTTTGTTGGGTCTGCTCCTGTCTCTGGCCATGCTCCCCCCACCCCAGCAGACGATGGCGTGGAACACCGCAGAGGCCACCACAGTGCATACTTGCCAACCCTCCCGGATTTTCCGGGAGACTCCCGAAATTCAGCGCCTCTCCCGAAAACCTTCCGGGACAAATTTTCTCCCGAAATTCAGGCGGACTCAGGTCCTCCACAATATAAAAAAGCGTACCTGCCCAATGACGTTATAACTGTAGAATGATCGAGGGCGAGATCTTGGTTTCTTATGTGGGTTTATTGTTAGGCAGTTTCATTAACGTCCTCCCAGCGCGGCAACAACACACAACAACAGCAGTCACTTTTTTGTATACCGTAAAGCAGTTCGTCTGCCGTAAACAGCAATGTTGTGACACTCTTAAACAGGACAATACTGCCATCTAGTGCATTTGATGAAAGCACTTTTGTGCGTGCCACACATCAATGCATCAGAGAGGGTGTTAAGCATGGTTCGAAAAATAGTGACAGAGAATAGAACAAGGATGGACAATTCAACCCTTAACTCAACAATGAGTAGATGAGTGTTATGTGTGTGTATATGTGTAAATAAATGAACACTGAAATTCAAGTATTTATTTTTTATATATATATATATATATATATATATAAAATAAATATATATATATATATCTAGAATTCACTGAACGTCAAGTATTTCTTATATATATATATATATATCCATCCATCCATCCATTTTCTACCGCTTATTCCCTTTGGGGTCGCGGGGGGCACTGCAGCCTATCTCAGCTACAATCGGGCGGAAGGCGGGGTACACCCTGGACAAGTCGCCACCTCATCGCAGGGCCAACACAGATAGACAGACAACATTCACACTCACATCCACACACTAGGGCCAATTTAGTGTTGCCAATCAACTTATCCCCAGGTGCATGTCTTTGGAGGTGGGAGGAAGCCGGAGTACCCGGAGGGAACCCACGCAGTCACGGGGAGGACATGCAAACTCCACACAGAAAGATCCCGAGCCCGGGATTGAACCCAAGACTACTCAGGACCTTCGTATTGTGAGGCAGATGCACTAACCCCTCTTCCACCGTGAAGCCCATATATATATATATATATATATATATATATATATATATGAAATACTTGACTTGGTGAATTCTAGCTGTAAATATACCCCTCCCCTTTTAGCCACGCCCCCGTCCCACCCCGACCACGCCCACCACCTCCCCCCACCTCCCGAAATCGGAGGTCTCAAGGTTGGCAAGTATGCCACAGTGTGTGTCTCTGTTGAAATGATGTTTTTGTTTGGTTGCTCGTCTATGCATGGTGCAATGGTGTGTGCGCAATGTATATTATTGGTTGATTATATTTTGTTGTTTTACTTTTGTGGCTGTGTGTAGAAGTGGCACTGCTGGAGTGGCAACTAGTTACATCAGCTCTGCTCTTTTAATGTCCTGTGTGTTCAATTCCTTTATTGTCATTGTCATAATAACACTTAAGTCATACATGAACAACGAGATTTTGTTTGAGCTTTGTCCAGCGGCATAGAAACTGCATTGATGTGCAGGTTGACAATAGTTTACATTTTAGCATTGTCAGGAAGATCGCGATAAGAGGGACGTGGGGGTGGGACAGTCAGATATCTGATGGGTGTTACGTTGATGTTGCAGCAATGCAATGTCCAGAGCACAGTTATTGAGGTGGTGAAGAGTGAGGTAATAAGATGGTCCGGGGCAGCAAAGGGGCAGGCTGTTCATTTAGCAGTCTCACAGCCTGGGGATGCAGACTGTGAGACATTCTGGTGGTCCTGGCGCGAATCGATCTATACCTCCTTCCAGAGGGTAGCAGGTTGAAGAGGCCATGTGCTGGGTGGTATCTGTCCTTCAGGATGTTGTGTACTCGCTTTAGGCAGCGAGTTGTGTACATGGCACTCATCTCTGGGAGTATTGTCCTTGTTATTTTCCCCGCCGCTTTAACCACTCGCTGGAGGGCCTGTTGGTTTGCTTTAGTGCAGCTAGCAAACCACACTAAAAATCCGTAAGTGAGGACACTGCTGATGGCACAGTTGTAAAAAGTTGACCATTGATTTTTGCGGAATGTTTGCGCATTTTAGTTTCCTCAAAAAAAAAAAGACGTTGTTGGGCCTTTCCGACTGTAGAAGCAGTGTTAATGTCCCAGCATACATCTTCTGTTATGTTCACCCTTAAGAATTTGAAATGCTTGACCCTTTCTACGAGATTGTTATTAATTAAAAGTGGAGGGTGTTTGTTCTGCCCTTTCCTGCGGAAGTCTACAATTAGTTATTTGGTTTTGTTAGTGTTAAGAACCAAGTTATTGTTAGCACACCATGAAGCCAGCTGTTGGACCTCTGCATTGTATGCTGTCTCATCATGTTCTTTGATGTTTCCCTCTTACACACATGTTTATGTGTGCTATGGCCATGAGGTTTTTTCCTTGGCCTCAGTCTGGACCCTCTCCAGGGGCCCAGGCTTAGAATTAATTTGTTTTATCTAAAAAAAAATAAAGCTAACATGCTAACGTTGGCATGCTCGATTTTTATGTCATTTAGCAGGCGTACACTCCATAGAGTCACAAATTTTGCCATTACACACATAGTAACTGTTAGCCTGTTGGCTTTTCTTGGGGGTGATGAGGTGGGCGGGGGCGCGGTTGAGGTGGGCGGGGTTGGGGGGGCGGATTTTGGTGGTAGCGGGGGTGTATATTGTAGCGTCCCGGAAGAATTAGTGCTGCAAGGGGTTCTGGGTATTTGTTCTGTTGTGTTTATGTTGTGTTACGGTGCGGATGTTCTCCCGAAATGTGTTTGTCATTCTTGTTTGGTGTGGGTTCACAGTGTGGCGCATATTTGTAACAGTGTTAAGGTTGTTTAAACGGCCACCCTCAGTGTGACCTGTATGGCTGTTGATCACGTATGTGTGTGTAAAAGCCGCATATACTATGTGCCTGAGCCGGCACGCTGTTTGCATGGAGGAAAAGCGGACGTGACGACAGGTTGTAGAGGACGCTAAAGGCAGTGCCTTTAAGGCAAGCCACCAATATTGTTGTCCGGGTGGAAATCGGGAGAAATTCGGGAGAATGGTTGCCCCGGGAGATTTTCGGGAGGGGCAGAGAAATTCAGGAGTCTCCCGGGAAAATCGAGAGGGTTGGCAAATATGCTCTCAGCATTCACATGCAATTTCTACCGAAATTGCTTTTTTGTGTTGACACAAATTAAGATATATCATCCAGAGAAACGTGTGTTTTTGGTCTATTTCTTTGACGGACTCACATATTTTGTAAAGAAAATAGTCCCACACAGGCTTTTGGAGGTTAACTGTGGCTTTCAAAAAGTGAAAAGTAAGTGAATAAAGTGTAAACATTTAGAAACAACATGATGATGGCGATGTCATTGTCCTTGTCCGTCAAACACCACTGGGCTCTTCCATCATTATTTTATCGTCTCTCCGGCCTGGTGGCTTTGAGGCGGCGAAGATTACGCGGTCACACAAGGTGAGGACGGGCTGATGCGGCCGAGCCTGGCGCAGATCGCTGGACGGCGTCGTCATGTTCTGGGGGTTCTGTTTGGGCGAGACGTCTGGGTCAAGAAAACGCGATGGATGGAGGCGGCTCCTTTCAAATGTGGACACTCACCCTGCACAGCGTGATGAGGATGAACGCCGGGATGCAGATGAGCGGCGTGAGAACCAGCAGAGAGGCCAAGGCGGAGGCCCACGTGCCCGGCCTGTAGTCGTACACCATGAGGGAATGCGTGTTGGTCAGGTCGTACAGCATCGTGAGCTGCAAAGACATCAGCGCCGTCACATATGCTATGCAAGCACATAACCAGCGCAGACAGGAAGTGACGACGGACTCACCACGCAGAGCAGCGGCGTGATGAACAACCAGCAGTACTTGAGGAGGGGGAACGGCCGGTACCCAATCATGTCCTCGATGTTGTCACAGAAACGGTCGGCGCCTGTAAAAGCATCGCCAAAATCAAAACACGTAAAGGGAAAAGAGCTGAGGTGGCGTTTCCTACCGTACACCCAGGACATGACGACCGTCTCAAAGCAGGCGATGAGGAGCAGGCTGGTTCCGCTCGGCCCGTAGCTGTCAATCAGCTGGAAGAGCACGATTCCTCCCTAAAAATAAACACACCTTTTTTAAACAGACTCATTCACAAAAATGTGGAATTCTTCAACAAAACAAAACACTTAACCCAAAATCCTTTTATCTTAAAACAAAATATGTGAACAAAATGAGTTAAGTGTGTTCCCTGTTATACAAGCATGTTCCTCGTCCAGGGACATGTTTTCACTTTGGTTGTAAATCCTGTCGCCATGGATACACACATTGTTACCAAATGTTAATAGGGGCTCTTCCCCCTAACCGAGACCTATTGAGTGACATAACACGTGAGGGCTCTTCGAATAGTGTGACCTAAAGAGTGGGTTCCTGATAAAGTGACGCGTTTTCAACTTTGAATATAAATAAGACTTGTCCCTTCATGACACCTATGATGTAACATGTGTTGGGGGTTTTCACATCATATTGCGTGAAAGGTGGGTTCCTAATCAGGTGGCCCATATTCAAATTTTGTCATGACTGCTGTCGCCATGGAGACACACAATGTTATCGCAAATTAATACGGCTCCTCAACCCGATGGTGTGACTTAAAGGGTGGGTTCCTAATCAAGTGACCTGTTTTCGACTTTGGTCATAAATGATGTCGCCATGGTTACACACAATGTTACCACACACAATATACAAACCCCGTTTCCATATGAGTTGGGAAATTGTGTTAGATGTAAATATAAACGGAATACAATGATTTGCAAATCATTTTCAACCCATATTCAGTTGAATATGCTACAAAGACAACATATTTGATGTTCAAACTGATAAACATTTTTTTTTTTTGCAAATAATCATTAACTTTAGAATTTGATGCCAGCAACACGTGACAAAGAAGTTGGGAAAGGTGGCAATAAATACTGAAAAAGTTGAGGAATGCTCATCAAACACTTATTTGCTATACCCAATCATGGCAGGTGGGTGCCATTCCATGAAATGCTCAGTCATTCACAAACAAGGATGGGGCGAGGGTCACCACTTTGTCAACAAATGCGTGAGCAAATTGTTGAACAGTTTAAGAAAAACCTTTCTCAACCAGCTATTGCAAGGAATTTAGGGATTTCACCATCTACGGTCCGTAATATCATCAAAGGGTTCAGAGAATCTGGAGAAATCACTGCACGTAAGCAGCTAAGCCCGTGACCTTCGATCCCTCAGGCTGTACTGCATCAACAAACGACATCAGTGTGTAAAGGATATCACCACATGGGCTCAGGAACAATTCAGAAACCCACTGTCAGTAACTACAGTTGGTCGCTACATCTGTAAATGCAAGTTAAAACTCTTCTATGCAAGGCGAAAACCGTTTATCAACAACACCCAGAAGCGGCGTCGGCTTCGCTGGGCCTGAGCTCATCTAAGATGGACTGATACAAAGTGGAAAAGTGTTCTGTGGTCTGACGAATCCACATTTCAAATTGTTTTTGGAAACTGGACGTCGTGTCCCCCGGACCAAAGAGGAAAAGAACCATCCGGATTGTTATAGGCGCAAAGTTGAAAAGCCAGCATCTGTGATGGGGGTGTATTAGTGCCCAAGACATGGGTAACTTACACATCTGTGAAGGCGCCATTAATGCTGAAAGGTAAATACAGCAACGTTACCATGGACGCCCCTGCTTATTTCAGCAAAACAATGCCAAGCCACGTGTTACATCAATGTGGCTTCATAGTAAAAGAGTGCGGGTACTAGACTGGCCTGCCTGTAGTCCAGACCTGTCTCCCATTGAAAATGTGTGGCGCATTATGAAGCCCAAAATACCACAACGGAGACCCCCGGACTGTTGAACAACTTAAGCTGTACATCAAGCAAGAATGGGAAAGAATTCCACCTGAGAAGCTTAAAAAATGTGTCTCCTCAGTTCCCAAACATTTACTGAGTGTTGTTAAAAGGAAAGGCCATGTAACACAGTGGTGAACATGCCCTTTCCCAACTACGTATTTTTCGGAGTGTAAGTCGCACTGGAGTATAAGTCGCACCTGCCGAAAATGCATAATAAAGAAGGAAAAAAACATTATGCAACTTTCATAAACTATGAAAAAAACAGCGACTTATAGTCCGAAAAAAAATACGGTACTTTGGCACGTGTTGCAGCCATGAAATTCTAAGTTAATTATTTGCAAAAAAAAAATAAAGTTTATGAGTTTGAACATCAAATATGTTGTCTTTGTAGTGCATTCAATTGAATATGGGTTGAAAATGATTTGCAAATCATTGTATTCCGTTTATATTTACATCCAACACAATTTCCCAACTCATATGGAAACGGGGTTTGTAAATATGGCTTTACCTAGCCAGTCATAGATAGGGATCAACCGGCCGATTATCGGCCCCCGATATTTGGCATTTTGATGTACAGGCCAAAAGTTTGGACACAACGTCTCATTTTTTAACGCGTTTTCTTTATTTTCATGACTATTTACATTGTAGATTGTCACTGAAGGCATCAAAACTATGACACGTGACATGTATGTATGACGTGTTCATTCATAGTTTTGATGCCTTCAGTGACAATCTACAATGTAAATGTAAGGGCCAGAACGTAGCCCCCTGTATGGTACAGTAAGCCTAAACGGCTCTAGCTCTGTCCCTATGTGCATTTGCTCATCGTCTTGTGTCCTGTGTCGTCATCCCTCAGCGTTCCTCCGTTTCCTGGTTTCGAGCTGTGTGTCTCGTCTCCCCGAATTCCCTCCGGTTCCGTGGCTGCCTTCCTGGATCTCAACCTCTCGCCTGGACACGGACCTTGACGCCTCGCTCCTGCCCCTGACCTCTTGCTTTCCCACGGACCTCCGAGACTGCCTCGCCCTCCCTGACTTGCGCATCTCCCTCAACACCAACGTTCCCTCTAAGGTGCGCGCCTGCGCAATTGCGCACTGCTCAAGCGTCCTCTGCGCACAGCAAATATATGCCGCAACCCATCTGAATTCTAAACAAAATAAAGACATTTATTCTGTGTAATTTTGCAATGCAACTCTGAGTGACAGTGACAACAAGCGGCCCTAACGGTGTTCGTCAACGCCATTCAATTGAACACCGTTCAATTATTGTAACGTCTATCGAGATGCTTCGAGGACAGGAATGATATCAATTACTTTATTGAGCAAAACTGTTTATATTCGGCCATAACCACACCAAAAACATGAGTAAAAAACTTCTATCTCGAAAAACTAGTCATTTTCTGCCGTACAAACCAGGCCAAAACCAACTTGTCAGCTGTCACCAACATGCGTAGAAACTAAGCCACTGGTGCGTTTATGGCCACACAAAAAGTCCGACAACTCGAACACCACACAAAGTTACACTATGACTCTTCAGTCATACGTGTGCTTATTCTACGGTCATTTATTATTAATGTTAATTTATTGATATTAATCATGGAATGCTGTTACTAGAGAAAGTTACAGGAATGCACACTTCATCCTATGCTTACATTTCATTGTGCAACATGAGGATGTTTAAGGGGAACTAAATGTGATCTCTGAAAGGGGTACAAATGATTTCCAAAGCAGGACCGCCACCCAGACATATTGTACAATACTAATCCATATCTTATGAAAAACAAGATTTCTTTTATTTTCATTACAAGTGGGCCAAATCACTAATATTATAAAATAATCTCATGAAAATGACTCCTCTCATTTGAGTGTTATTATAAAAGATTGGTTTGAGACAGGTGTGCTGCTGGTATTGCCACGTGTGATGTTGTTCACATGTGCTCCACTGAATGCTCAGGGAGTTTTTGTGTTTGCTCTTACCAGGGGCGTCACTAGCTTTTAAGGACAGGGGGGGCTTTGCCCCCAGGAGATGCACAGGATGTGAGCGAATGTTACGCACGAGCACAAAACTTCACAAACGGCTAACAAAGACTTAGAAATTATTCATTGTTATTATTTTTATTTTTTTTTAAATGCACGGGACGAAATGAAATGCTCCCCGGGACGATGGCTTTTAACCATTTTTTTTCTTTTTCTTTATATGTATTTATTCATTTTACATTTTATATTAAATGTCTTGGTTTTTCCTCCCTCTGAAAATCCTATGAAATGTTTAACAAGCCATCCTATAATAATAAAACAGCTATTAATGTAACAATAGAATAAAACAAATATATTTAATGATGTTGCATTCATTATTTTAACAATAGGCTAATGTATATTACTTTATATAGATTCTACAAGAAACACAAAACTTAAAAAATAAATTATTTACAATTGCACACACAAGGTTTTGTGCAGCTTAACTCATTGTAAAGGAAGATAATGTGCTTTATACACCTGCAGGACCGCAAGCAAGGTCGCAGAGAAAATGCAGACTGGAATTTGAGTGATGTGGGCGTTTTCTATATGAACAAGTGGAATGGATTGGATACCGACGCACTAAAGGGGCTACCTTACGCTACTAAGTGAGGGGAAACTGAGTGAATAATAACAGGTTATATGATTATTTATTTAAACTCATATTTGGGCCACTTTATAGTGAATATGTCGGCATTTATTTGTAAAAAAAACAACAACAACAAAAAAAAACACCAAATTATTTAGGGGGGCTTAAGAATATTTTAGGGGGGCTTGAGCCCCCCTAAAATAGGCCTAACAACGCCAATGGCTCACACACATGAACAATTAGAGGGAACATTGCTCAACACGCATCTTCAACATCTCCTTGTAACACTCAGTTAAACACAACACATAGTCCCACCATACGTATCTCGATTTATTACGCACGTCATTTTATTATATTAAGAAATACGCCTCGTCCCTGCTTCTATGACGTCGTCTTCTTCCCCTGTACCGTAGCAACCTCAGCTTTCATCCCGTTTTTAAATTTGGTTGTTCATCCCGTCACCATTGTTACACAAATTATTTCCAAACATAAGCAGGGTTTTTCCGCCCATCGTGACCTATCCAGTGAGGTAACGTGTGGGGTTTTTTTTTTTACACCACATTGTTTTCAGGCCGTGCGTGCGAACATCACTGGATAGGTCTCTATGGAGGGAGGGTCCCTATTACTAATTGGTAACATTTTGTCTAACCTAGGCCCCCTGTCGCTCACCTCCGTGATGAGAGGCAGGCCCAGCAGGAAGCAAACAACCGAAATAACCAGAACCAGAAGCTCCCGAGCGCCGGGCCTCCTCAGCTGCTGAGGGAACAGGTCAGTGATGGACGTGGCCAGGCTCTCCACACACACAAACTAGGAAGAAAAACAGCTTTTATTACACAAAAAAGGAGTGTGCGAGTGTGTGTGATGCTGGACATGCCTGAGTGTCCAGACCCAGGAGGAGGATCATGAGGAAGAAGAGCACGGTCCAAAAGGTGGAGCCGGGCAGCATCGAAAGAGCTTTAGGGTAGGCGATAAAGGCCAAACCTGGACCTGCAAAGGACGAAAAAAAAATTTCATTGAAGCACAACTAGTGTGATGATTTCCAGACGCGTGAGAAGCGGACTCACCGCTGTGAGCGACATCCTCCACCGGCAAGTTCAGGCTGTGCGCCATGAAGCCCAGCACGGAGAACACCACAAAGCCAGCAAAAATGCTGGTGGCGCTGTTGAGAACGCACAAGGCCACGCAATCCCTATGGGGGGGTCACATGACGTGGCGTGGTAGTAGTAGTAGTAGTAAGGCAGGGCGAGGTTATTAGTACCTGTAGCAGTTGTTGTTGTATTTGTTGTAGCTTCCCAGAGAGGTCAGGACTCCTTGGCAGACGGCGTAGGAGAAGAAGACTTGAGTACCTGCGTCCAGCCACACCTGGACAACGGGACACCTTTACCACTAGTCATAGTGTTCGTAAAAATGACCACATGAGTACAAATCTGTGTATTAGGGTTGTCAAAAGTATCGATACTTCGATACCAAGTCGATATCAATGCAAAATATACAAAAACCCAAAACCAGTGAAGTTGGCACATTGTGTAATTTGTAAATAAAAACAGAATACAATGATTTGCAAATCCTTTTCAACTTATATTCGATTGAATAGACTGCAAAGACAAGATATTTAATGTTCGAACTGAGAAACGTTTTTTTTTTGGTTTTTTTGCAAATTATTAACTTAGAATTTAATGGCAGCAACACATTGCAAAAAAAGTTGGCACAGGGGCATTTTTACCACTGTGTTACATGGCCTTTCCTTTTAACACTCAGTAAACGTTTGGGAACTGAGGAGACCAATTTTTGAAGCTTTTCAGGTGGAATTCTTTCCCATTCTTGCTTGATGTACAGCTTAAGTTGTTCAACAGTCCGGGGGTCTCCGTTGTGGTATTTTAGGCTTCTTATTGCTCCACACATTTTCAATGGGAAACAGGTCAATGCTTGGCATTGTCTTGCTGAAATAAGCAGGGGCGTCCATGATAACAATTATCTGAACCTTTTGATGGTATTACGGACCGTAGATGGTGAAATCCTTAAATTCCTTGCAATAGCTGGTTGAGAAATGTTGTTCTTGAACAATTTGCTCACGCATTTGTTCACAAAGTGGTGACCTGCGCCCTATTCTTGTTAGTGAATGACTGAGCATTTCATGGAAGCTGCTTTTATATCCAATCATGGCACCCACCTGTTCCCAATTAACCTCTTCACCTATGGGATGTTCCAAATAAGTGTTTGATGAGCATTCCTCAACTTTTTCAGTCTTTTTTTTCCACTTGTGCCAGCTTTTTTAAACCATGTTGCAGGCATCAAATTCCAAATCAGCTAATAACTGCAAAAAATAACAAAGTTTTCCAGTTCGAACGTTAACTATCTTGTCTTTGCAGTCTATTCAATTGAATATAGGTTGAAAAGGATTTGGAAATCATTGTATTTTGTTTTTATTTACGATTTACACAACGTGCCAACTTCACTGGTTTTGGGGTTTGTACTTATTTAAAATGAAAGAGAGATGTATCTTGCGTTTATTCGCTTATCAAACACAAGCCGTCACCAAAGTATTCTCCGTGCGAGGGGGAGTGTAGTTCCGCCACCACAAGCCCAGGAAGTGTGCATTACCACAGCGTGCAGAAAAACTCCAAAAACGTGCAACTTAAACTTTATCACTTCCATAAGTGCTAACACGACTTCTGTCGTTTGGAAACACTTAAAACACCATTGCTTTACATATTTCACCAGGAAGGCAAAGTTTGGCCTGGGGGCAATTGGCTAAATAGTTTTTTGTAGCACATTGAAGAAATAAAATAAACAAAGAAACATAGAGCGAAAACGCATAATGTAATGAACAAAGACTGAAATGTCGATACTAATAACAAAAAGATTTGTCTTTAAATATATAGCCTTTTTATTAGCCTATTTCATCACAAATGACTTGACATCCCACTACCACCATATTGAAATTATATTGATAACAATACTGTTTGTTTTATGTACTTGAAGTCTCCACAGCACTGCTCTTCTTTTTAGAATGTAAAATAGGTGACTATTGTTGTTATTTATGATCATATTTATAAGCACAGTATCGTTTGTTTTGATACGGGGCGGCAACAGGCAACAGCTGTTCGTTTCTGAACGTATAGTTACCTTTTGGCAGCTCATTCTGATATTTAAGTTCTGTGCAAAAAGAAGTCGAAGCACGGTGATCTTAAAACACTTCAATAAAAGTAGTGAATTTAAAAGTACATGGATCACTTCTTCTATTTTTACCGTGGTATTGAATAGGCAGCCAGAAACGGTTGAATTTATAGGTATCACTATTGACTACTGAAATCCTAGTACCCTGTATAATTTTTTCAAAACAAATTTCTCCATTTGTAAAATAATAAAAACGAAATGTTATTAATGTGAATTATGAAAAAAAAAAAAACATATTTTTTTAGTGTGGATTTCAAATTTAAACATGGATGAAAGGACGATACACTGATTTTGGGGGGCCTAATTGCCTTTTGTAATTAATCAAATATGTAATTGGGAATAAGCGGTAGAAAATGGATGGATGGATGGATATTTTTTTTTACTGTACAAATAACAGTGGGACTTTTTTTTACAACATACAGCAATGCACTGCAAAAACAACAAACTGATTTTGAGTAAAAAAAAAACCCACAAATTGACAGTAAAAATAACAATAGAACAGTTTTAAAATTTCCAGTAATGCGCCGTAAAACACACCATAAATCTAAATTATTTGTGACTGAACGGCCAGTTTTTAACTATAAAATTGTTTGGGTTTTTTTTTGTTTACAGTGTAGCAATTCTCTACATTTGCATCCAGGCTAAGTGTTTAAGTGTGGGTTGACACAGTTTAATTTGCATCTTCCCATCTCAAGTGTGCCCACAAGCACTTTTGCTGGCATGTGGTCGCCATTAGCGACAACACAGCCTCGTTTGTGTCAGCCTGCAATAAATGGATGCAACTTATACTCGGACACATGGCCGCCTCGCGTTTCGCCGCACACAGAGGAAACGCTTATATCCTCCGAGGTTTTTATTTGTATCCCCCGCGGCCCACTGACTCACGGACAAGTGAGACGCATTCATACATGAAAAACAGATGTTAGCCAGAGCTCCGTTTTACATATTTGCTCACATTCAACTCATTAGAAACACACTTTTATGTTTTTTAGGCATTGCGTAACTACTCCGTTTGAGAATACTCTCGCATTATTACTCACTCGTCGGAATTTCAGAGGGAAGATGTTCTTACTGAAAATGGCAATAAAACGACAACGGGAACAAGGAAAAGTTGCAATGTTATTAATGCTGCAAGATTAAAAAACAATGCAAAAGAAAATTGTTGCAAATGCCAAAGACACACAGAGGACTCTCAAAAACAACTGCAAGGGGGGATTGCTGTACGCACACGCAACAAAAACGGAACCTAGTCAACAATCAACCAGGGCAGCACCACATGAGTGATGTCTGGCCTTAGAGACATGTGGAGCATCACTTTACTGTAATATTTTACAATATTATAGAGTTTACGTACAGTAGCTAATGCTAGACTAGCATCCGTCTGACTCCTTCGATGTCCGTTTGGTTCTGTCAACAGGCATCATTTGCATTTATAAATACCGTATTTTCCGGACTATAAGTTCGCACTTAAAATAATTTTTTCTTCTCAAAACTCAACAGTGCGCCTTATAACCCGGTGCGCTTAATGTAAGGAATAGATTTGGTTGAGCTTACTCACCTCAAAGCTATTTTATTTGGTACACAGTGTAATGATAAGTGTGACCAAACATAAGAGATAAGTGTGGACTGCACTATGATTGCAATATGACTCAAGTAAACAACACCAACATTTTAAATGTTCCATTGAATATATAGAACCTTACACACGGCGCTCAAAAATCTATCAAAATGTTTTACTACAACGTTTTGTTTTGCAATATTATGCAAAAGCAACTTTCTTACCTTCTGGTACCTGTTGATCTGTATTTGGGATCGATAAGCTTATTTTTTCTCTATCTTCTTGTTATGGGACATTCATGCTCCGCTGTTGCCATTTCTAATATAAAGTAGTGAAAAGTTCTTACTTATCTGTCAGTAAACTAGCCATGAAAGCGCTAAAACATACCGGTGTAGTGAGTTTACATTATTCACCCAAGGAACTTTAGTTATTACAGTTTTTTCACGGGACATTAGTTAGTTAGCTCCATCTTTTGACACTTCTTCCACTCCCGTCCTTGCACGCTACACCAGTACAACAAAGATGATGGGGAGAAGACGCTGCCGAAGGTGAGCCACGTAAATAAGACCGCCCACAAAACGGCACATCCGGAAGCGATTGTCAGAAAGCAGCTTGAAGATGATCTGTAAAACATAATCTATGCAACATTTTGACCAAAGAACCACCATCACATGTTATGTAGACCACAAGGAAGTGTTTTACATTTAGAAAAAAAGAATAATAATATGACTCCTTTAATGCGCCCTATAATCTGGTGCGCCTTATTTATGAAAAATTATCAAAAATAGACCATTCATCGGCAGTGCGCCTTATAATCCGGTGCGCCCTATGGTCCGGAAAATACGGTAATTGAAGCTTCCTTGCGATAATATGAGAACCACGCACATGCTACTCGGGCATCGAACAATAATGGTAAACAGATTAACAATCCTCTCTGAGCTGCCACCTTAACATGGTAGAGGAGTTTGCGTGTCCCAATGATCCTAGGAGCTATGTTGTCCGGGGGCTTTAAGCCCCCTGGTAGGGTCTCCCAAGACAAACTGGTCCTAGGTGAGGGATCAGACAAAGAGCGGCTCGAAGACCTCCATGAATAATAAAAAACAAGGACCCAGATTTCCCTCGCCCGGACGCAGGTCACCGGGGCCCCCCTCTGGAGCCAGGCCCGGAGGTGGGGCACGATGGCGAGCGCCTGGTGGCCGGGCCTGTCCCCATGGGGCCCGGCCGGGCACAGCCCGAAGAGGCAACGTGGGTCCCCCCTCCAATGGGCTCACCACCCATAGCAGGGGTCATAGAGGTCGGGTGCGATGTGAGCTGGGCGGAAGCCGAAGGCAGGGCACTTGGCGGTCCGATCCTCGGCTACAGAAGCTAGCTCTTGGGACGTGGAACGTCACCTCGCTGGGGGGGAAGGAGCCTGAGCTAGTGCGCGAAGTGGAGAAGTTCCGGCTAGATATAGTCGGACTCACTTCGACGCACAGCAAGGGCTCTGGAACCAGTTCTCTCGAGAGGGGCTGGACTCTCTTCCACTCTGGCGTTGCCGGCAGTGAGAGGCGACGGGCTGGGGTGGCAATTCTTGTTTCCCCCCGGCCCAGAGCCTGTACGTTGGAGTTCAACCCGGTGGACGAGAGGGTAGCTTCCCTCCGCCTTCGGGTGGGGGAACGGGTCCTGACTGTGGTTTGCGCTTACACGCCAAACCGCAGCTCAGAGTACCCACCCTTTTTGGATTCACTCGAGGGAGTACTTGAGAGTGCTCCCCCGGGTGATTTCCTCGTGCTACTGGGGGACTTCAATGCTCATGTTGGCAGCGACAGTGAAACCTGGAGAGGCGTGATTGGGAAGAATGGCTGCCCGGATCTGAACCCGAGCGGTGTTTTGTTATTGGACTTTTGTGCCCGTCACAGATTGTCCATAACGAACACCATGTTCAAACATAAGGGTGTCCATATGTGCACTTGAAACCAGGACACCCTAGGCCGCAGTTCCATGATCGACTTTGTAGTTGTGTCATCGGATTTGCGGCCTAATGTTGTGGACACTCGGGTGAAGAGAGGGGCGGAGCTTTCTACCGATCACCACCTGGTGGTGAGTTGGCTGCGATGGTGGGGGAGGATGCCGGACAGACCTGGCAGGCCCAAACGCATTGTGAGGGTTTGCTGGGAACGTCTGGCAGAGTCTCCTGTCAGAGAGAGTTTCAATTCCCACCTCCGGAAGAACTTTGAACATATCACGAGGGAGGTGCTGGACATTGAGTCTGAATGGACCATGTTCCGCGCCTCTATTGTCGAGGCGGCTGATTGGAGCTGTGGCCGCAAGGTAGTTGGTGCTTGTCGTGGCGGTAATCCTAGAACCCGTTGGTGGACACCGGCGGTGAGGGATGCCGTCAAGCTGAAGAAGGAGTCCTATCGGGTTCTTTTGGCTCATAGGACTCCTGAGGCAGCGGACAGGTACCGACAGGCCAAGCGGTGTGCGGCTTCAGCGGTCGCAGAGGCAAAAACTCGGACATGGGAGGAGTTCGGGGAAGCCATGGAAAACGACTTCCGGACGGCTTCGAAGCAATTCTGGACCACCATCCGCCGCCTCAGGAAGGGGAAGCAGTGCACTATCAACACCGTGTATGGCGGGGATGGTGTTCTGCTGACCTCGACTGCGGATGTTGTGGATCGGTGGAGGGAATACTTCGAAGACCTCCTCAATCCCACCAACACGTCTTCTTATGAGGAAGCAGTGCCTGGGGAGTCTGTGGTGGGCTCTCCTATTTCTGGGGCTGAGGTTGCTGAGGTAGTTAAAAAGCTCCTCGGTGGCAAGGCCCCAGGGGTAGATGAGATCCGCCCGGAGTTCCTTAAGGCTCTGGATGCTGTGGGGCTGTCTTGGTTGACAAGACTCTGCAGCATCGCGTGGACATCGGGGGCGGTACCTCTGGATTGGCAGACCGGGGTGGTGGTTCCTCTCTTTAAGAAGGGGAACCGAAGGGTGTGCTCTAACTATCGTGGGATCACACTCCTCAGCCTTCCCGGTAAGGTCTATTCAGGTGTACTGGAGAGGAGGCTACGCCGGATAGTCGAACCTCGGATTCAGGAGGAACAGTGTGGTTTTCGTCCTGGTCGTGGAACTGTGGACCAGCTCTATACTCTCGGCAGGGTCCTTGAGGGTGCATGGGAGTTTGCCCAACCAGTCTACATGTGTTTTGTGGACTTGGAGAAGGCATTCGACCGTGTCCCTCGGGAAGTCCTGTGGGGAGTGCTCAGAGAGTATGGGGTATCGGACTGTCTGATTGTGGCAGTCCGCTCCCTGTATGCTCAGTGCCAGAGCCATTGCCGGCAGTAAGACGGACACGTTTCCAGTGAGGGTTGGACTCCGCCAAGGCTGCCCTTTGTCACCGATTCTGTTCATAACTTTTATGGACAGAATTTCTAGGCGCAGTCAAGGTGTTGAGGGGATCTGGTTTGGTGGCTGCAGGATTAGGTCTCTGCTTTTTGCAGATGATGTGGTCCTGATGGCTTCATCTGGCCAGGATCTTCAGCTCTCACTGGATCGGTTCGCAGCCGAGTGTGAAGCGACTGGGATGAGAATCAGCACCTCCAAGTCCGAGTCCATGGTTCTCGCCAGGAAAAGGGTGGAGTGCCATCTCCGGGTTGGGGAGGAGATCTTGCCCCAAGTGGAGGAGTTCAAGTACCTCGGAGTCTTGTTCACGAGTGAGGGAAGAGTGGATCGTGAGATCGACAGGCGGATCGGTGCGGCGTCTTCAGTAATGCGGACGCTGTATCGATCCGTTGTGGTGAAGAAGGAGCTGAGCCGGAAGGCAAAGCTCTCAATTTACCGGTCGATCTACGTTCCCATCCTCACCTATGGTCATGAGCTTTGGGTCATGACCGAAAGGACAAGATCACGGGTACAAGCGGCCGAAATGAGTTTCCTCCGCCGGGTGGCGGGGCTCTCCCTTAGAGATAGGGTGAGAGGCTCTGCCATCCGGGGGGAGCTCAAAGTAAAGCCGCTGCTCCTCCACATCGAGAGGAGCCAGATGAGGTGGTTCGGGCATCTGGTCAGGATGCCACCCGAACGCCTCCCTAGGGAGGTGTTTAGGGCAAGTCCGACCGGTAGGAGGCCGCGGGGAAGACCCAGGACACGTTGGGAAGACTATGTCTCCCGGCTGGCCTGGGAACGCCTCGGGGTCCCACAGGAAGAGCTGGACGAGGTGGCTGGGGAGAGGGAAGTCTGGGCTTCCCTGCTTAGGCTGCTGCCCCCGCGACCCGACCTCGGATAAGCGGAAGAAGATGGATGGATGGATGGAGATTAACAATCCGATTTTCCCAGAATCGTTCAGAATGTTTTTATTTCGATTCTTAGTTTTGATGCTCGATCGGAAGAAATAGCCGGCAAACAACAGAAAAAAATAGCTGCCACCAACCACAAAGAAATAGCAACCGCCAACGAAGAAGACATAGTCACCACAAACAAATAAGAAATAGGCATCACAAAGAAGAAAAAATAGCTGTCGCGAACGGAGAACAAATATCCCCCACCCATGAAGGAAGAAATAACCTGCCTGCCAACCAAAAAGAAAGCAGCTACCAAATAGTTGCCGCCAACAAAAAACCAATAGCCGCCACCAACTAACAAGAAATAACCATGAAGAAAGAGCAGCTGGCATCGAAGAAGAAATAGCCGCTAAACAGCAAAGAATAGCCACCGCCAATGAAAAATAAATAACTTCTGCCAATGAAGACGAAAAACCCCCGCAACAACTGTAGCCCCTTCTCAAGGTTCCGGTACTTTCTCCTTTTGGGTTCTGGGTTTTTCCTAGCCCGTATGCGGGTTCAGATCAGTGATGTTATTGTGGTTTGTGCAGTCCTTCGAGGCACCTGTGATTGAGGGCTTTATAAATAATCTTTGATCGATTGATTGAACAACAAAGAAAGAATAGCCACTACCAACCAAGAATAAATAGCGGCCGCCAACAAAGAAGAAATGGCCGCCGCCACCGCCAACAAAGAAGAAAAAGCCACTACCAGCAAAGAAGAAATAGCCTCTACCAACAAATAAGAAATTGCCGCCGCCAACCACAAAGAAATGGCTGCCGCCAACAAAGAAATAGCCACTACCAATGAAGAAGAAAAATATCCGCCGCCGTAACGAAAAAACATTTAACATATGTAAAAAAAATTAAAAATATTGTTCAGTAGTCTCTTTCTCATTTTAGTTAGAGCTATTTTGATCAATTAGACTGGTCTGTGAATATTTCCATGGTTAGGTTAGCAAGAAAGTAATTAATATATTTATATTTACGCTCTTATTTTTGTCCTGTTAATAAAGATGACGTGTCATCCCAAAAAAAACTCTGGTTAGCGCCCTCATGTAAGCCATGCAAATTTATGATGACCCTGACCATCGAAGAATCAGAATATAGAATTGTTAGGAAACGTAATCGAAACAAGGACTTCAAATTGTTCAAATTTAAACGACGCCCAACCCGAGTCATGAGTCCCCTCCCCCACATCACCATGGTGGTCACCTGTAGTGGCGTGGTGCAATCGAGGCCTGGTGTTTTGTGAGTGTTGCCGGGGCTGAGCGAACCGGAAGCTGTGCTGCTCCGGCAGTAACTGAGAGGGTTATCTTAGATCTTTAAATGTGAGGTAAAAAAATATGGCAATGAAAGGCTGGGGAGGGAGGAGATTTAAATGAGTGTAATTTTGCATTATGTGTTGTGTTTGGACTTTTTTGTATAATGTCCACAAAGTTCAGTGAGCAGGTTGTGTTATGTGTGACCATGTGTGTTGACTTTTTGTTTATTTGCGCCATGAGTGGGAAATGTTATTTTTATTGGGTCATATATTAAATGCTGTGCTGTGTACACTTTAAATTGAAATTCATGGTAATTATCCTGAATTACTCACAATGTCCACAACATGGCGGCAAAGTTGCAGCAATTATACTGTGAGATATGTCAAATGAAGTTGGAGGCACCCCGCGGCCTAGGTTCCTTAGTCCTTGTGATGTCTCGCGGGCCAAAAATGAACACGTCGGCGGGCCGTACTTGGCCCGCGGACCTTGGTTTGGACTACCCCTGCAATAAACCATGCTAATCCCTAAACTATAGCTCTTTAGTGCAAACAGAGGCAGGTGGATTACTACAAATATTAACAGTAGCGATACCAAGTATAGTATATAGTCGATGTTAGGCATCGTGCTAGCAGGCACTCAGCATCAAGGGTTGGAATTTGGGGTTAAATCACCAAAATGATTCCCGAGCGCGGCCACCGCTGCTGCTCACTGCTCCCCTCACCTCCCAGTGGGTGAACAAGGGGATGGGTCAAATGCAGAGAGTAATTTCACCACACCTAGTGTGTGTGTGACCATAAGTGGTATTTAACTTTAGGGTGATTAGATTGATATTTTTTTATCACAAAAAAAACAAACAGTTTTTGTTAGAGATGTCCGATAATGGCTTTTTTGCCGATATTCCGATATTGTCCAACTCTTAATTACCGATATCGATTTCAACCAATACCGATATATACAGTTGTGGAATTAACACATTGTTATGTCTAATTTTGTTGTGATGCCCCGCTGGATGCATTAAAAATAAGAGAACTTCAACTCAAGTTATGGAAAAAAGTGCCAACATGGCACTGCCATATTTATTATTGAAGTCACAAAGTGCATTATTTTTTTTAACATGCCTCAAAACAGTAGCTTGGAATTTGGGACATGCTCTTCCTGAGAGAGCATTAGGAGGTTGATGTGGGCGGAATTGGGGGGGCGGGGTGTGTATATTGTAGCATCCCGGAAGAGTTAGTGCTGCAAGGGGTTCTGGGTATTTGTTCTGTTGTGTTTATGTTGTGTTACGGTGCGGATGTTCTCCCGATATGTGTTTGTCATTCTTGTTTGGTGTGGGTTCACAGTGTGGCGCATATTTGTAACACTGTTAAGGTTGTTTATACGGCCACCCTCAGTGTGACCTGTATGGCTGTTGATCAAGTATGCCTTGCATTCACTTGTGAGTGTGTTAAAAGCCGTAGATATTATGTGAGTGGGCCGGCACGCAAAGGCAGTGCCTTCAAGGTTTATTGGCGCTCTGTACTCCTCCATACGTCCGTGTACACAGCGGCGTTTTAAAAAGTCATAAATTTTACTTTTTGAAACTGATACCGGTAATTTTTAAACCGATACCGATAATTTCCGATATTACATTTTTAAAACATTTATCGGCCGATAATATCGGCAGTCCGATATTATCGGACATCCCTAGTTTTTGTTATTGTTTTTCAACTCAGGACATAGGTTCTAAATAATAAGAGGACTTTAATAGCAAAAATCGAAGGATTTAAATCAGAGCCAGTAGAATTTTTTGCTTATGCTTACTATCAGTTTTTTGTCATGCCATAGCGAAAAACATGCAGCAGACACTGACAGGAAGTGAACTCCCCCCATGCACACACACACACACACACACACCCCCCATTCTTCACTGACAGTGCCCGAGGCGTGACCTCTAACGACGATAACATTTAACCCCTGAATTCTGGAACCATGCCGTCAAAGACGAGACGGATGCAAAGACAGCAGAGGACAGAAAGACTATTTTAATATCCTTCAACACATGTTGCTATTGTGCTAAAGCATACCAGCCATCCAATGTGTGAGTGTGTGTGTGTGTGTGTTTTGTTGTGTGTAATAGAGTGGGTGCGTGTGTTGTGTGTCCCGCTGGGTCCCCTTTATAGTCGTCCTTGGGGATTAGGCGTGCATCTTGGTGCTGACAGCATCCGTGCTCGTGTAGTCACAGCTCATAAAGCCAATCAAGGCGAATATGCTGCATATTGAGGGCGCTCGACAAATCCTCTAAAAGTCGCGTTTCGCTTCCACTTTCCCGGTTTGTTGTTTTTGCTAAGAGGCCGGCTTTAGAGCGGAAACGAGGCAGAGTCAGAAAGGACGAGGACTACATCATGTGCTCGACGCTCTAAGGGGGCCCCGTATCTGGAGGTTTAAAAAAAACTGAAGCATTTTCTCATTCCTGAGCTGCAAACATGCAAAGCCTGCAGCAGCTCAACACGCACACACACACACACACACACACACACAGAGTAGAAAAACAATACAAAGAGCACATTGGACTCCTGTGGTGAAAGCATTGGACACGCACAACATCATTTTATGGCTTTGTCGCCACAAGACACAAGTGCTTACTGTGTGTCAGGACAAAACAAAGGTGAAGTCAAGGAGGGGGGGTTCTAATATTTTCACATGACCCGCACTCACATCCCAAACTTATAGACATTAAAGGCCTACTTATCAAGGAGCTTTTTGTATTATTAGGTCCATCAGTGCTAAATATTATAAACTTATCACTTTCCTCTGGCACTGTTCCCCTAGCATTCAAGAAAGCGGTTATTCATCCTCTACTCAAAAGACCTACCGGTAACCTTGATCCTGACCTCATGGTAAACTACCGACCGGTGTCCCACCTTCCCTTTATTTCGAAAATCCTCGAAAAAATTGTCGCACAGCAGCTAAATGAACACTTAGTGTCTAACAATCTCTGTGAACCTTTTCAATCCGGTTTCAGGGCAAATCACTCTACGGAGACAGCCCTCGCAAAAATGACTAATGATCTACTGCTAACGATGGATTCTGATGCGTCATCTATGTTGCTGCTTCTTGATCTTAGCGCTGCTTTCGATACCGTCGATCATAATATTTTATTAGAGCGTATCAAAACACGTATTGGTATGTCAGACTTAGCTTTGTCGTGGTTTAACTCTTATCTTACTGACAGGATGCAATGCGTCTCCCATAATAATGTGACCTCGGACTATGTTAAGGTAACGTGCGGAGTTCCTCAGGGTTCGGTTCTTGGCCCTGCACTCTTTAGTATTTACATGTTGCCGCTAGGCGACATCATACGCAAATACGGTGTTAGCTTTCATTGCTATGCTGATGACACCCAACTCTACATGCCCCTAAAGCTGACCAACACGCCGGATTGTAGTCAGCTGGAGGCGTGTCTTAATGAAATTAAACAATGGATGTCCGCTAACTTCTAGCAACTCAACGCCAAGAAAACGGAAATGCTGATTATCGGTCCTGCTAAACACCGACATTTATTTAATAATACCACCTTAACATTTGACAACCAAACAATTACACAAGGCGAATCAGTAAAGAATCTAGGTATTATCTTCGACCCAACTCTCTCGTTTGAATCACACATTAAGAGTGTTACTAAAACGGCCTTTTTTCATCTCCGTAATATCGCTAAAATCCGTTCTATTTTATCCACTAGCGACGCTGAGATCATTATTCATGCGTTCGTTACGTCTGGTCTCGACTACTGTAACGTATTATTTTCGGGTCTCCCTATGTCTAGCATTAAAAGATTACAGTTGGTACAAAATGCGGCTGCTAGACTTTTGACAAGAACAAGAAAGTTTGATCATATTACGCCTATACTGGCTCACCTGCACTGGCTTCCTGTGCACTTAAGATGTGACTTTAAGGTTTTACTACTTACGTATAAAATACTACACGGTCTAGCTCCGTCCTATCTTGTCGATTGCATTGTACCATATGTCCCGGCAAGAAATCTGCGTTCAAAGAACTCTGGCTTATTAGTGATTCCCAGAGCCCAAAAAAAGTCTGCGGGCTATAGAGCGTTTTCTATTCGGGCTCCAGTACTATGGAATGCCCTCCCGGTAACAATTAGAGATGCTACCTCAGTAGAAGCATTTAAGTCCCATCTTAAAACTCATTTGTATACTCTAGCCTTTAAATAGCCCCCCTGTTAGACCAGTTGATCTGCCGTTTCTTTTCTTTTCTCCTCTGCTCCCCTTTTCCTTGAGGAGGGGGGGCACAGGTCCGGTGGCCATGGATGAAGTGCTGGCTGTCCAGAGTCGTGACCCGGGGTGGACCGCTCGCCTGTGCATCGGCTGGGAACATCTCTGCGCTGCTGACCCGTCTCCGCTCGGGATGGTGTCCTGCTGGCCCCACTATGGACTGGACTCTTACTATTATGTTGGATCCACTATGGACTGGACTCTCACAATATTATGTCAGACCCACTCGACATCCATTGCTTTCGGTCTCCCCTAGAGGGGGGGGGGTTACCCACATATGCGGTCCTCTCCAAGGTTTCTCATAGTCATTCACATCGACGTCCCACTGGGGTGAGTTTTTCCTTGCCCGTATGTGGGCTTTGTACCGAGGATGTCGTTGTGGCTTGTGCAGCCCTTTGAGACACTTGTGATTTAGGGCTATATAAATAAAGATTGATTGATTGATTGATTGAAACCCACTACTACCGACCACGCAGTCTGATAGTTTATATATCAATGATGAAATCTTAACATTGCAACACATGCCAATACGGACGGGTTAGCTTACTAAAGTGCAATTTTAAATTTCGCGCGAAATATCCTGCTGAAAACGTCTCTGTATGATGACGCCGGCACGTGACGTCACGGATTGTAGAGGACATTTTGGGACAGCATGGTGGCCAGCTATTAAGTCGTCTGTTTTCATCGCAAAATTCCACAGTATTCTGGACATCTGTGTTGGTGAATCTTTTGCAATTTGTTCAATGAACAATGGAGACAGCAAAGAAGAAAGCTGTAGGTGGGAGGCGATGTATTGCGGGCGGCTGCAGCAACACAAACACAGCCGATGTTTCATTGTTTACATTCCCGAAAGATGACAGTCAAGCTTTACCATTGGCCTGTGGAGAACTGGGACAACAGAGACTCTTACCAGGAGGACTTTGAGTTGGATGCGCAGACGCGGTACCGTGAGTATGCATGCAGCTGCGGCTTCCAAACATTTGATCGCTTGCCCGTACGTGCGTGCCGCTATGTGCATGTCACGTACGTAACTTTGGGGACTTTGGGGAAATATATGTGCTGTATGAACTTTGGGGAGGCGAACGGTACTTTGGGTTGTGGGATTGAGTGTGTTGTGCAGGTGTTTGAGTTGTATTGGCGGGTTATATGGACGGGAGGGGGGGAGGTGTTTGTTATGCGGGATTAATTTGTGGCATATTAAATATAAGCCTGCTTGTGTTGTGGCTAATAGAGTATGTATATGTCTTGTGTTTATTTACTGTTTTAGTCATTCCCAGCTGAATATCAGGTCCCACCCGCCTCTCACAGCATCTTCCCTATCTGAATCGCTCCCACTGCCCTCTAGTCCTTCACTCTCACTTTCCTCATCCACGAATCTTTCATCCTCACTGAAATTAATGGGGAAATCGTCGCTTTCTCGGTCCAAATCGCTCTCGCTGCTGGTGGCCATGATTGTAAACAATGTGCAGATGTGAGGAGCTCCACAACCTGTGACGTCACTCGCATATCGTCTGCTACTTCCGGTAGAGGCAAGGCTTTTTTATCAGCGACCAAAAGTTGCGAACTTTATCGTCGATGCTCTCTACTAAATCCTTTCAGCAAAAATATGGCAATATCGCGAAATGATCAAGTATGACACATAGAATGGACCTGCCATCCCCGTTTAAATAAGAAAATCGCATTTCAGTAGGCCTTTAAGTTGCTGACTCCAAGACTTGATGGCCATGTTTTTCTACATCACAATGTAATACAATTGTGATGGAAGTCAAGTATAGGTAAACACGCCATCTCTACTAATATTATGAAATAAGGAGTATGTGCTTATCAAGTGTTTTTTTTTTTGGTTTTATTTCTCTGGCCCCCGTGTGCATTTGTCAAACAAATATCAGCCCCACGACACAGTAGGGCTACGCTCCAAAATGGCACCCAGCATGTTTTTGTGGTGTTTATTATGCAAGTATTGTGTTGTTGTTTTTTTAAGTAGAAATAGTGTGTTAAAATAATAGTCATTTTGACGTTACTGAAAACAACACAATTATCTCACGTCCACTGTAGTGGACACGAGGACTTACCACTAAGAGTGTCCGCATTTCTTCCCATCAACACGATACAAATATTGAAGCCTTGAGTAATTCACAATATCATTATCCGATACGATATTGGCACAAATTTTACATATTTAACACTCACTAACCTTCTTATTAACCGTCTGGAATTGACTTATGATGTCTTTAAGTTGAAGTGGAAGGATAATTGTTTTTGGGGCGACACTTACCCGCCAGAATAATTCATTAAGTTAAGCTCATGACATGGAAAGTTGAATGATGCTGACACGTTTGTTACTGGATACTTTCTAATACACTTCTGCCTAGAAGACATTGTATGTGTGAGTAATATGCAACTATGATTAGTTGCTACTTGTTTGTATCGACAAATGTGCTCTTTTAGACTGCAATATTGTTCAATGGACACTTACTACATGGCTAGCTTGTGTGCTATTGTGTGCTTAGCTGTGGTGTAGCTGCTAACTCCTAGTAGCCTACAGCCTACCATTTTTACCTTTTTCACATCAACACGACACAAATATTGAAGCCTTGAGTAATGCACAATATCAACATCGATCCGATACGATATTGGCACAAACTATACATATTTAACACTCACCAACTTTATTATTAACCGTCTGGAATTGACTTCTAATGTCTTTAAGTTGAAGTGGAAAGGAATTTGTTTTTTTAGGCGACACTTAGCCACCAGAAGAATTCATTAAGTTAAGCTCATGACGTAGAAAGTTGAATGATGCTGACACGTTTGTTACTGGATACTTTCTAATACACTTCTGCCTCGGAGACATTAACTATGGTTATTTGGTACTTGTTTATATCGACAAATGTGCTCTTTAAGACTGCAATATTGTGCAATGGACACTTTTGTGACAATCTGTCGCTTCATTTCTGTTTGTTTCCTTGTTTTGTATTCACTTCCTATCAGTGCTCTTATTTTGTTTCCACGTCCTGCTTGTCCCGCTGAGCGCTGTGTTTTTTCCCCTCACCTGCTGTTGATTGAACAGCCGGTCCACACCGGCTGCCAATCAGCATGTTCCTATTTATCCCGGTCTCTCTTGCTTTATGTTTGTTGAACTTACATGCAAGACTGCTTTCTCCTCTGTTTGATGATATTAAAAGCATCTTACCTGCTCTTCGCTCTCCTGGTTCCTGCATCTTGGGGTCACAACAACTGCAGCCATGCGAGTTTGCGACTTATTACATGTCTAGCTTGTGTGCTATTGTGTGCTTAGCTGTTGTGTAGCTGCTGGCTCCTAGTTGCCTATAGCCTACTATGTTTACCTTTTGTAGATGATATATCTAAAATAACTATTAAACCGTTATGTATGATAATTCATGCAGCGTGTCGATGTCTTACATCAGCGTCAGCCAGCTTCGTGGCGTCGGGTAACAGGTAATATCTCAGGCCCTCCCCAGCGCCAGGTAGGGTCACCCCGCGGAAGAAGAGGAGCAGGAGCATCAGGTAAGGGAAGGTGGCAGTGAAGTAGACTACCTGCGTTTGTGCAAGGGAGCAGTAAGATGCAACATTTGAATGTACAGAGCTGGAGTGTTTACTGACACTGAAGTCGCCACATCCACTCACCTTGCCTGTGGACTTAATCCCCTTCCAGACGCAGAAGTAGCACATGATCCACGCCAGCAGCAGGCACAGCGCCAGGTCCCAATGCACCTTGCCGAGGGACATGGAATCTGACATCCTCAACACACGATTCCTGCGCGGCGGGGAGAGGACGGGGATGCATCAAATCGTGCACGCAGGCTGGAAAAACGCGGCACATTTAAAAAAAAACAAGCAATAAATGTGGATGAAAGTGTTCCTTCCATGCGGAAATAAAGACATCTGCAGCACATTTCCAATAAAAGAAGACTATTTTCAAATGTATTACTACACAGCAGATGGATCTCATCAAAATATTTCAAATCCAGCGGCGCTGTGAAGCTTTTAGAATCCAAGTGATCACATATGCTGTGTAAGGAATGTGCAGCTTTTTGTAGCCCTCTTTTAGTCTTTAAGATTACGGTAACACTAGTATGGGGAACATATTCTACCATTAATTAGTTGCTTATTAACATGCAAATTAGTAACATAGTGGCTCTTAATTAGTCATTAAGTAGTTATTAATGCCTTATCCTGCATGGCCTTATTATACAACCAGTAAGCCATTAACTAAGAGTCTTTCCTCAGTAGCCTCAGAATTATTGCTTATTAGTGACCCTTACCCTTATATGTTCCACTAGTGTCCAAATAACTCTAAATGTTACTAATTTGCATGTTAATAAGCAACTAATTAATGGTGAATATGTTCCCCATATAAAGTGTTACCAAAATTGCTTATTTCTTATTATTTGTAGACTCCTTAAGGGCCCACATCCCACCCGAAACCTAACATCACCGGCCCACATACACACTCAGTATGTTTATATGCACTAAACAACTAATTATTGACTTGGTTTGTCTTTTCCAAACACATGTAACAACTTTATTTAAGTTTTGTACTTTTTAAAGATGGGACCAATGTGTTGATAAAGTGATTGTAAGCCGGTTCTCTCTTGCATGTAAACACTCCCATTGATCCATCATTATGTTCGGCGTGATAAGCACATGTCATGCAGTCTTCCCCGACGTGATAAGCAGGAAGTACGGTACATGCTGCACTCCATGATCAGACACCACAATTATTTACATGTTTGTGTTTCATCAAAAAAAAAATCCTTATGCGTTCCAATAAAGACGTCCTAAAATATCCCCCTAGATTATTTGTTATTTTTCTAAAACACAATGACACAATGAAATTTAATACAAAGTAGCCAGAATCTGAATTTTAATAATCATATAATCTCACTTAAGTATAATTATATATATATATACATATATATATATATATATATATATATATATATATATATATATTGTGGGGGACGGCGTGGCGAAGTTGGGTTGTACTTGTATGGGTTGTACTTGTATAGCGCTTTTCTACCTTCAAGGTACTCAAAGCGCTTTGACACTACTTCCACATTTACCCATTCACACACACATTCACACACTGATGGAGGGAGCTGCCATGCAAGGCGCTAACCAGCACCCATCAGGAGCAAGGGTGAAGTGTCTTGCTCAGGACACAACGGACATGACGAGGTTGGTACTAGGTGGGGATTGAACCAGGGACCCTCGGGTCGCGCACGGCCATTCTTCCACTGCGCCACGCCGCCCCAGTTGGGAGAGCGGGCGTGCCAGCGACCTGAGGGTTCCTGGTTCGATCCTCACCCTCTATCGACCTCGTCACGTCCGTTGTGTCCTTGAGCAAGACACTTCACCCTTGCTCCTGATGGGTGCTGGTTAGGGCCTTGCATGGCAGCTCCCGCCATCAGTGTGTAAGGTAGAAATTACCTAATAATAATAATATTAATTATGATTGGAATTGGGGGTTAAATCACCAAAATGATTCCCGAGCGCGGCCACCACTGCTGCTCACTGCTCCCCTCACCTCCCAGGGGGTGAGCAAGGGGATGGATCAAATGCAGAGGACAAATTTCACCACACCTAGTGTGTGTGTGACTATCAGTGGTACTTTAACTTTAACTTTAATACATCACTATTCTGATTAATTATTTATTATTATTATTATTATTATTAGTGAATCAACTCGGTGTCAAGCCACCCCTGTTTTGAATTTAAATCAAGGGTCCTTGAATGCACCACAGTTATGGGTGCCAGTGCTTTTGTTTTGATACCACATGCAAAGCATGATTATACTTTATATCTTGGAGGGGAAAAGTGTTTCTCACGTCCAAAACTCCTCCTCGGGGGACTTGACCATAAGGAAGGTTCCATTTAGCATCCTGCCAATGTAAAAGAAATACCACAAATTAGCAAATGCATGCTGGTAGACCACCACAGTGTATCCCGTCAGGCAGCTTTTTGGATTATTATTTCTCTTGCAAAAGTATTGTTATCATTGAAGGATGTGCGCATCTGGTTCTAATGCAAACTGTTTGGATTTGGTGGAGATCTCTGCTCCATCATTCACTTTGGTGTTGTTTCTTGGAACTGTACCAGCAGCTGGAAGGCTTAAAGATGATGAAATACAACCTCTCTTCTGTCAAGAACGTGCAGAGGCCCCATAAAGGTTGTCCACAAGTAAACAACTTACATGTCGGTGGTGTTCTCTAAGTAGTCGTACGAGCTCATGTTGTTCAGGAAGGACCAGTTGGACTCGAGTTGGAACAGATGCGGGTCGCTATAAACCCCGGCGCGGCCATGACAGTTGTCTGCGAGACATTGGAGAGGGATGATAAGCGTGAGAGCCTCAGCCCTGATGCTTAATGGCAACCAGATGTTCTTTGGTGTGCGTGGCAGGACTCACCGGTGTTCCACCAGTTCTCACACGTGGACCAGGGCAGCGGGCTTTGGAAGGAGTTGAACAGATAGAAGAGGGCCCAGGCCAGAACCACAATGTAGTAGATGTTCAGGTAGATGACGATGACCAGGGAGGCGATCCCCACACCTGAGGGAAATATTTAAGTGAGAATTACCGAAATTTGATACACATCCCGGGTACTGATTCATGTGAAATCAAACGGTAACATATTTCGATACCTCACGTTTCAAAATGTAATTCCCGGTTGCAGACTCTGAACATGTTTTCGGGCGAGACGTGCTCTCCATTGGAATTCATGCACCTCCTGCATCTGCGCATGCATTTAAATCCAAGGAATACAGAAATGTAATCGCACAATGAAGGAATCTTTCACCTGAGTGCAAACGTCACGCTAAATAACGCTAATATTTTTTTATTTATTTTTATTATTAAATAAAATAGGATAAATAAATAAAAAACATTTTCTTGAATAAAAAAGAAAGTAAAACAATATACGGTAAAAACAGCTACATAGAAACTAGTAATTAATGAAAATGAGTCAAATTAACTATAAAAGGTTACCGTAGTACTATTAGTGGACCAGCAGCACGCACAATCATGTGTGCTTACAGACTGTATCCCTTGCAGACTGTATTGATATATATTGTAGGAACCAGAACATTAATAACAGAAATAAACAACCCTTACGTGTGAATGAGTGTTAAAAAAATAAAAAATAAATAAAAATGTAATAAAATAAAAAATACAGCTATATTTTTGTATTTGTTTATTTATATATTTATAGTCACTTTATACTTTTTAGTCACTTTATACTTTTTATTGTCTCGTTTTTTTTACATTGCCTCTTAGAGTGGTCTTAGGCCATATGGTGTATTACAAATTGTGTATATTGTGTTGTTTCTGTATATTGTGTGGTTTCTTCTTTTTTTTAAATGCAAAGCACGTCAGGGAAGCAACCTAAATTTCATTGGACCTGTACCTGTACATGCACAATGACAAATAAAGATCATTCATTAATTCATTCATATTTGAATTAGGACAATGCATATTCATCAACATAGAGCAACAATGTAAATATGCCGGAGTTAGCACCATAGCAAATTTTCCTCTGTTGTCCTAAGGCGGGTTAATACAGTAAACATTCAACAGGTCAGGATACAAATGTTATTTAATATGCTGGGAGACCGAAAGCGCTCCCAGCATGCTTTGCGGCACTTGAGTTTGGACGTCTTCACATTAAACCATAACTTTATGAATCGTACATTAGATTGTTCAATAGTTTGTAGTCTGAACACGTATAAAAAATGAGAAATTACAAAAAGATATCTTTATTTTTATGTAACGGTTGTATTCGCGTGAAATGGTCCTTCAATGCGCAATTACATTGCCGCATTCCCCGTATTCAAACGCATGTGCGGATGCAGGAGGGTGGTGAAACAAGCAGTCAACCACTTAAAGTGGGCTCAGCCGGACTGCCTCGGAGTAGTGTTACAATTTTCCATTCCAACCAAGCAAGGCGTTTAAAAGAAAAGTCTCCACTTTTTGAAAATGTGCTAGCTCGATGCTCATTTACATTGAATTTTCCATAGACATGCTGCCGATTAGCATTAGTGATTTTCCACACCTCCAAATTTGGTCATTAAAAACTACAACTAAGATGCACATTGGAATCAAACAGCTGGTGTGTAATAAGTACAATACTTACAGTATAAACACCTTGTAGGACTCAACGAATAGACAAGACTGGCACATTCAACACAATGGCAAATATACTGTAGACTATACACTACTGACATTTAACTGCATGTAAAATCTAATACATGTAAATGATACTCAGAAGTGTAAAAAATAACAAGATATAAAAACTGGACTGCACAGCTATCAATACATTTAAAAAAGATAGAATGTATTTATATAAAATAATAAATAAGACATGAACACAAAAGTCAAAAGTTAAATTTACCCATTTTAATTCCCTTAGACATGATGTGGGAATGCTAATGCCCCTAGTGGCTGGGAGTTGAATAAGGTTAACATCGGAGTAATCTGATTGGACGTTCTTGCCGTTCCGCATCAGAACAAAACGAATTAATGTTTTATTTGAGAAAGAGCTTAAGGTTTTACCAACACAGCCACTTAAGTACTGGACAGCATTCTTCGTTTTAGTGGCGGGTTGCAGGAAACAGACCACCTCTAATTGAATCTCAGCCTAGTGACCCCCTTCCCCTTTTCCCCCGTCTTACCCTCAAACATGGGGCATATCTTCCTCCAGGCGGTGACGCCGCCCTCGCTGGTGTACTGGCCCAGCGCCGTCTCCAGGAAGAAGATGGGGATGCCGCCGAAGAAGAGGAAGATGAAGTAAGGGATGAAGAAGACACCTAAAGGAGGATGGTTGATTTGTTACTACCCCTGCCAGGAGGTTATGTAATCGTTGCCGTGGGTTTGTCTGTCGGTTAGCTAGTTGACTCAAAAAGGTGTAGGCATATTTCAATGAAACTTGCAGGAAATGTCCAAAACGGGACAAAGTGATTAGGTTTTGGGGCTGACCCGGATTATTTCTACTACGTGACTTTGCGTTTCTGTTGATTGATTGATTGATTGATTGATTGATTGCACAGTACAGTACATATTCCGTACAATTGACCACTAAATGGTAACACCCGAATAAGTTTTTCAACTTGTTTAACTTGTTACGAGCCTCAACTTCTGTGTGCATGTGTATGCGAGCGACACCACCTCCACCCACAGAGACAAAGATAGTGAATGACTGACAAGAAGCTTCATCCGGTTTATTTGACGGATTTTATGGATTGCTCAAAAAGTTATGAGTAGATTTTCACCTACCTTTTAAGGAAATGTCAAAAATGGGACAAGAAACGAGTGATTACATTTTGGGGCTGATCCGGATCATCGTCTGGATCCAATACTTTTTGACTGTTTTGAGCAGAGGTATGCGCTCTCATAGTGCTTTCTAGTTATTAATATTAGTAGTATTATTATCTCTACAGCAAATGTTGTCCACTCTGTGGACTTAAGTCTTGGAACACATACTTACGGATTTTTGCACACTCAACTAACCAAGAATGATTTTATGGACTTTGTGCCTCGGCTTGACAAATTCATTAATATTTCATCGTATGAGCAGTATTGTCTCAAATACTTTTGTCCTTATCACTGGGTCAACAACCTTTGCAATGACGCCTTTACCACAAAAAGCTTTTCAAACTTTTAATCTGCATAGAAATGCATGTTTCTCCAATTAAAATTGCTTTGGACTAACATCTTGAAGCAATTTTGGCGCATTTTCATCGTCTGTGTTCCCCCCCCCCAAGTCTCATGCAGAGAATCAGCAAATGTTCCTCACCTCCTCCGTTCTTGTAGCACAAATACGGGAACCGCCAAACATTTCCCAGGCCGATGATTTCTCCGGCCATGGAGAGCAAAAACTCCGATTTGTTGGCCCATTTCCCCCTGGGTGGGCCCCCTCCATCAGCATCCACTTTGTCTGGATCACTCTGTCTACCGGGGCTCCCTCCGGTTGTTCCTTCAGCCATGGTCTGTTGCATGCACACATCATAAACATTCATGCACTTCTCCTAACCTTTGCACCACATTCTGTCATTTAATCTCATCTACAGGATGCTAGACTAATCCTTTTTTTTAGTAGTTTGCTGTGTTTTCCAATAAAAAAAAAACAATTACCCAATTAAGTTTTAATTAAAGCAAACTAATACTATGTCTAGTTCCCAGAAACAAGCGGACGCGTGACTCACCGGTGGGCTTGAAGTGGACACTGAGTCCCCAAATGAAGCAGAGTGGGAAAAACTGTTTTCTGAAGTGGGGTGTGTCCATGGAGGATGCACAGTGAGCAAAGAGGAATAGAGAGACTAAAGAAAGTGAATGCATTCCAAACATGAAGAATGTTGTTCTCTAGAACCAAACAGTCATCCATGAATCAGGGCCCTTGTAATGCATTGATTGATTGATTGAAACTTTTGTTAGTAGATTACATAGTATAGTACATATTCTGTACAATTGACCTCTAAATGGTAACACCCGAATAAGTTTTCAACTTGTTTAAGTCGGGGTCCAAGTAAATCAATTCATGGTAATGAATGGCATGAATGTGATTATTGTGCATCATCATGGGTGATTTAAGGGTGTACTTCATACATTAGGCAGGAAATGTACATTTTCCCCTAAAAGAAAAACTGCGTCTTCAAAATGTATTGCGCCTGTCAGAATAAAAACAGCAAAAGTTCGCCCTGTTTGCCAAACCCAGAGCCGTGCAAGTAAAAATCAGGGCATATTAATTTTCCCTAACGTTGATTGGTGCGCTGTGAGTGACGTCGTCCTGTGACGTGGAAACAAGGAAATGACAACAAACATCTAAAGAGGCTGATTTGGCCTTGAAATTCGACGTTAATGGCTGCCGGCGGCCGCCGCCGTCACTTCTGGGTGTGCCGTCAGAGTTCCCCGGTGACGTGGCGACATGTGGCCGCTCTTCTTCCCCCGTGTTTGGACGGAACTTTCAGGATGATTGCGCTCGGCCAGCCTCGAAACCCCACAGCCGGTGGGCCCGTTTCCTTTGTTCTCCCCCCGGTGGTCTCGCAATGTTAGCCATGCTCGCCACCAGGACCGCCGAGGATGAGTCCGCTGAGGTGGAGGACATGGACACCCTGGAGCCCAACTGGAGCTGGTTCTACCTGGCCGAATGTGGGGTGTGGCACATGTTTGAGGTACAGCCATGTTGTGTTGTTGTCAAGTAAACAACGAGGACAAAAAGGACTGAGCGCTTTTGCTTGATTGATTGAGACTTTTATTAGTAGGTTGCACAGTGAAGCACATATTCCGTACAATTGACCACTAAATGGTAACACCCGAATAAGTTTTTCAACTTGTTTAAGTCGGGGCCCACTTAAATTGATTCATGATACAGATATATACTATTATATATACTATCATCATAATACAGTCATCACACAAGATCATCACATTGAATTATTTACATACCGGGGGGTGGAGGGGGTTGGGTTTGGTTGTTATCATCAGACATCAACAATTGAGAACAGAGAAATGGATATTGAAACAGTGTAGGTCTGACTTGGTAGGACATGTACAGCAAGTAGTGGGCAGGGAGAGAGAGAGATCAGAAGGCATAAGAAAAAGTATCTGCATTTGATTATTAACCATACATGCCAACCTTGAGACCTCCGATTTCGGGAGGTGGGGGGTGGGGGGCGTGGCTAAGAGGGGAGGAGTATATTTACAGCTAGAATTCACCAAGTATTTCATATATATACAGTGGGGCAAAAAAGTATTTAGTTAGCCACCGATTGTACAAGTTCTCCCGCTTAAAATGATGACAGAGGTCTGTAATTTTCGTCATATGTACACTTCAACTGTGAGAGACAGAATGTGGAAAAAAAATCCAGGAATTCACATTGTAGGAATTTTAAAGAATTTAATTGTAAATCATGGTGGAAAATAAGTATTTGGTCACTTCAAACAAGGAAGATCTCTGTCTCTCACAGACCTGTAATTTCTTCTTTAAGAAGCTCTTCTGTCCTCCACTTGTTACCTGTATTAATGGCACCTGTTTGAACTTGTTATCTGTATAAAAGACACCTGTCCACAGCCTCAAACAGTCAGACTCCAAACTCCACTATGGCCAAGACCAAAGAGCTGTCAAAGGACACTAGGAAAAGAATTGTAGACCTGCACCAGACTGTGAAGAGTGAATCTACAATAGGCAAGCAGCTTGGTGTGAAAAAATCAACTGTGGGAGCAATTATCAGAAAATGGAAGACATACAAGACCACTGATAATCTCCCTTGATCTGGGGCTCCACGCAAGATCTCATCCCGTGGGTTCAAAATGATCATGAGAACGGTGAGCAAAAATCCCAGAACCACACGGGGGGACCTGGTGAATGACCTGCAGAGAGCTGGGACCAAAGTAACAAAGGTTACCATCAGTAACACACTACGCCGACAGGGAACCAAATCCTGCAGTGCCAGACGTGTCCCCCTGCTTAAGCCAGTGCATGTCCAGGCCCCTCTGAAGTTTGCCAGAGAGCACATGGATGATACAGCAGAGGATTGGGAGAATGTCATGTGGTCAGATGAAACCAAAATAGAACTTTTTGGTATAAACTCAACTCGTCGTGTTTGGAGGAAGAAGAATACTGAGTTGCATCCCAAGAACACCATACCTACTGTGAAGCATGGGGGTGGAAACATCATGCTTTGGGGCTGTTTTTCTGCTAAGGGGACAGGCCGACTGATCCGTGTTAAGGAAAGAATGAATGGGGCCATGTATCGTGAGATTTTGAGCCAAAACCTCCTTCCATCAGTGAGAGCTTTGAAGATGAAACGTGGCTGGGTCTTCCAGCATGACAATGATCCCAAACACACCGCCCGGGCAACGAAGGAGTGGCTCCATAAGAAGCATTTGAAAGTCCTGGAGTGGCCTAGCCAGTCTCCAGACCTCAACCCCATAGAAAATCTGTGGAGGGAGTTGAAAGTCCGTGTTGCTCGGCGACAGCCCCAAAACATCACTGCTCTCGAGAAGATCTGCATGGAGGAATGGGCCAAAATACCAGCTACTGTGTGTGCAAACCTGGTAAAGACCTATAGTAATCGTTTGACCTCTGTAATATAACCTTTGTTGGCAGTAACAAAGTATTGAGTTGAATTTTTGTTATTGACCAAATACTTATTTTCCACCATAATTTACAAATAAATTCTTTAAAAATCCTACAATGTGAATTCCTGGATTTTTTTTTCAAATTCTGTCTCTCACAGTTGAAGTGTACCTATGATGAAAATTAGAGACCTCTGTCATCATTTTAAGTGGGAGAACTTGCACAATTGGTGGCTGACTAAATACTTTTTTGCCCCACTGTATATATATATATATATATATATATATATATATATAAGAAATACTTGACTTTCAGTGAATTCTAGCTATATATATATTTATTTTATTTTATATATATATATATATATATAAAAGAAATACTTTAATTTCAGTGTTCATTTATTTACACATATACGCGCACATAACACTTATCTACTCATTGTTGAGTTAAGGGTTGAATTGTCCATCCTTGTTCTATTCTCTGTCACTATTTTTCTAACCATGCTGAACACCCTTTCGCAGGTACCCAGAAAGGTTTCGAGTACCACCAAAAAAATTGAATTTCTGAAGACCGTATAATAATCTGTGTTAAAGGTGTACAAATACTGTTTGTATAATAAGCATGTTATTGTTTACAAATGAGGGTTAAGAGTACAGTACTAAAAAAAAAAAAGAATGTGGCTTAATTAAGTACAGTTTTTTAATTGAGCTGCTGCATTTTTTGGTTGGGTTGTTTATTTATTTTGAGTAACTTCTACAATTCTAAAAGGGGAGGAATTTAATAGAGTGATCTATGTTTGTATGTTGCCATCTCCTGGTGAATGTTGGCTATAGCGTACTGGGGTTACTGTTTGGTTGGCCAACGATTTACGTGGTGTTGCGCACCTGACGTCAAGTGTGTGAGTCTGTTCTGAAGTCTACAGTAAAGAGACGTACTTCATCACCTCGCCTGGTTATTGCCTCCAACTCAATATATTACAACAACATTGCTGTTTACGGCAGACGAACTGCTTTACGGTAGAATAAAACATGACTGCTTTGTTGTGTGTTGTTACCGCGCTGGGAGGACGTTAATGAAACTGCCTAACAATAAACCCACATAACAAACCAAGAACTCGCCCTCGATCATTCTACAGTTATAATGATTGGGCAGGCACGCTGTTTATATTGTGGGAAAGCGGACGTGAATACAGGCTGTTGACACGTCACTCAGGTCCGCATGGAGCTGGAGGGGGCGTGGCTTCCAGCTCCGCCTGAATTTCGGGAGAAAATTTGTCCCGGGAGATTTTCGGGAGAAAATTTGTCCCGGGAGGTTTTCGGGAGAGGCGCTGAATTTCGGGAGTCTCCCGGAAAATCCGGGAGGGTTGGCAAGTATGTTATTAACAATCCGGGGAGGGTGTTAGTTTAGGGTTGTAGCTGCCTGGAGGTGAACTTTTATTGCGGTTTTGAAGGAGGATAGAGATGCACTTTCTTTTATACCTGTTGGGAGCGCATTCCACATTGATGTGGCATAAAATGAGAATGAGTTAAGACCTTTGTTAGTTCGGAATCTGGGTTTAACGTGGTTAGTGCACTGTTGATGGTGAAGAGAAGGCTTGTAAAATCCCAAATTTAGATGAAAATATTTCTTAAATTCCAATTCAATTTCATGAATTAGCAAACCGGAAGTAGAATTCCAATTCGAATTGAAGGAAGTTGAGTTGAAATTCCAATGCATGATTGTACATAGTCCAGAATATTAGTCAGTGTAAATACAGGGCTTGAATGCCGTGACCGCCCTCTCATTGTAAAGTCCCAAAAAATTGACCAACATTTGCGGCAACGCCTTGCCGTGACCGCCCTTGGCTTTTTACTTCTTTAATGGACAAGGGATATGTTGATCAACGGCATAATGCATACTTGCCAACCTTGAGACCTCCGAATTCGGGAAAATGGGGGGGTGGGGTTTGAGGTGGGCGGGGCGGGGTTAAGGAGGGAGGAGTATATTTATAGCTAGAATTCACTGAAATTTAAGTATTTCTTTTATATATATATATATATATATATATATATATATATAATTTGCAGGAAAGAGTGAGTTTAGGGTTGAATTGTCCATCCTCGTTCTATTCTCTGTCACTATCTTTCTAACCATACTGTTATGTTTTTGGACATTACCACTTTCCGTAGTTTTGAAGCAATGCATGATGGGAATCCGGATGTTGTATGTCAGTGTATTAACGTGCTGGCTGGAATAAACACACGCTGAGAAATAGCTCCGTGCCTGCCTACTTTATGGGTTATAGATAAACCTATGGATAACGGAGACATATAATAGTCTCCTTCTTGTTGTGTGTGCAGTTGCGCACTGAGCTCCAAAAGCCGTAGATGTTATAACGTGACTGGGCCGGCACGCTGTTTATATGGAGGAAAAGGGGACGTGACGACAGGCTGTCCTCACTCAGGTCCGGCTGGAAATGGGGAGAAATTCGGGAGAATGGTTGTCCCGGGAGATTTTCGGGAGAGGCACTGAAATTCGGGAGTCTCCCGGAAAATTCGGGAGGGTTGGCAAGTGTGGCATGATAAGTAGCGGTTAAATTGTAATACCGTCTCCTTTAAAAATTACGTAAATCCTAAATTTGTTGATGCACTCTAGGCCAGTGATTTTCAACCTTTTTTTGAGCCGCGGCACACTTTTTACATTTACAAAATCCTGCGGCACACCACCAACCAAAATGACACAAAATGACACTAACACAGTATATAATACATATAGTTAATAATATAGTTTCTAAATGTATTTATACCCACCTAGTGTGAAACTTGGGCCTTAGCATCTAATTTGGGCGGTGTAGCTCGGTTGGTAGAGTGGCCGTGCCAGCAACTTGAGGGTTCCAGGTAGGGCTGCAACAACTAATCGATTAAATCGATTAAAATCGCTTATAAAAATAGTTGGCGATTAATTTAGTCATCGATTCGTTGGATCTATGCTATGCGCATGCACAGAGGCCTTTTTTTTCCATAAACCTTTATTTATAAACTACAACATTTACAAACAGCTGAGAAACAATAATTAAAGTTAAAGTACCAATGATTGTCACACACACACTAGGTGTGGTGAAATTATTCTCTGCATTTGACCCATCACCCTTGATCACCCCAGGGAGGTGAGGGGAGCAGTGGGCAGCAGCGGTTGCCGCGCCCGGGAATCATTTTTGGTGATTTAACCCCCAATTCCAACCCTTGATGCTGAGTGCCAAGCAGGGCGGTAATGGGTCCCATTTTTATAGTCTTTGGTATAACTTCATATAAAGTTTGCCATTCCTAAATCTAGTGTTTTCCTTTTTCTAGCATCGATAAAATTGATCGATTTCCTTTTAAAACGATCCTGGATCGATGCCTATCTTCCGGAAGGCAAACTTGTGTACCCTGTTTGAAAGTGAGAGACTAAGAAAACAAACACAAGGACATGACAATTTATCGACCACGACAAAGTTATCGAGTTCATTTTCATTCATCGTTCAAGTAATTGATTAACCCTGGCCTTGGAGAAATGCTGTGTCCAAAATATGGGTTCAACAATGTGTTCAAGGGGCGTGGGAGACTTTGTATATTTAAATAATATACAACTATAATGATTTAATACTTGTTTACATTAACAAATGTACTGTTCTAGACTGCAATATTGTTCAATGAAGGACAATTATTACGTATATCTAGCTTGTGTGCTGTTGTGTGCTTAGTTACAGCAGAATAAAAAACAACCTCTTGTGCTTATTAGAGAACATTTAGATGTAAACTGGCTGTCCAGCTTTGCACAAGTAAATATTGTGCAGGACTGCTCGTATCAGAGATTATATCATACATTTTACGTGCAAGCTGATATGATCCCATACTTGTGTTTTTAAAGATGTTGGACTGATATCAATATCAAATCAGGGCACCCTTAACTCCAGATTTGGAATTTTGCACCAGCCTAATGTTGTGTGCAGCTTTTGGAACAGACTTTGTCATGGTAAACCAACAATGATGATCACGAGGCACTACTGTTATCTTCAAATAGTCACCCTGAAGCAAATGAGTAGCTTCAAGCAAAGCAGTTACATTTCTAAAGATAAAATTGTGTGTCAGCCAATGTTGGCTTGACTTGGGTTGTAAAACTAATTTCTCTCAATCCCACGGCAGATCGATCCCAGTGCCGCCTGCTCCGTGACCAGCGCTCAGATCGAGCAGTGCTACAGCCGGAACCAGCGCGGCGTCATGGAGTTCTACACGGCCAAGTACACCTACAGGCTGGACTTCTCGGGTACGATCACGACCGCGATGACCTAAGCGCGGTGAATTTTAATATTTCGTGTTCATGTGTTTGCCAGTCATGCGGCAGATCAATCTCACCACAGGGAAGCAGCGGCCGATCAAACGCTCCATCTGCTCAGCCACCGGCTTCAGGTGAGGCTCGCCGGTGGGCGGCGTCGCACGAAAAAGATGCCCAATCGTCTCATGGTCTTGTGCGCTTGCTTCGCCTTCAGGTTTATTTGCGACAACCTGGCCTTGCCTGTTCCGTGTCACTGGGAGAGGATCAACGTGGACGAGCCCTATCAGGTACGTCCCCGACATTGAAGGTACGAGTACGTCGCTTGATTTCTGTCCTGCGTCCCCGCGTGACAGCTCATCCAGCTGGGGAGGGACACCTACGAGTTTAAAGAAGTCACTCGCCTCTATGAGAGGACCATGGATCGTCCCATCAAATCCATTCAGAGGATCCAGAACTTGGACTTGTGGGAGTTCTTCTGCAGGTATGTTGCCATACTGAGTCACTCATTAAATTTCTATGCACTAAATTAGTCTAATATCTCAAATAGTTGTTTTTTTTGTGTTTTCACACCTGCGTGTGAAGTCCAAGTGTCCAGCCACTCTCTTTAATGTGATTATCGGTCATAATGGGTGTGCCTCCTATATACTGGGAGGCGCTATTTCCTTTCATGAATTCCTTTTCCGGTTGGCCTATGATAACACCCTAGCTGTTTGCGGATCCTTACATTTTGTTTTAAGTGTTGTCCGCTGTAATATTAACACAGGTTACAAATATTAAGTCTTTAATGGCGATGCTGATCTTATATTGCGCGACGGACATGACTATCAAGAATATATCGGGCCGGATGCAGGTCAGATGCAATGAAAGCCTGGTGGAATCTTGACCAGTAGAGGGCAATATTGCGACACCTTAGGTTTAGTTGTGATGAGTCACATGCGGTACATTGTGTGCAATGTTTGATGTACAGTAGATTTTGTTTACTTTCTGTATGCCTAAACATGTGTAGTTGTGTGACTGTATTAACATTAACATGTAACATGTAAAATTATTTACGTAAAGTACTCAATGGATACTATAATTTTGTAATGTTTATTTTATGCTTATATTTTCAGTCTTACGATCATAAATTAAAAAGAAAATGAAAACATAAAATAAAGAAGGAAAATCATTCAAAATAAGGGACATCAATCCCCAACAAAACTTCCAGCACTTCTGTTTCTTCACACTGTTTACTAGCTGCAAACGCTGGAATCGAGTAGCGAGGGCAGAATAATGAATTTGACAGTTCAGTGTGAAAGCCGATTAGTTTTTTTGAAGGAGTTTTTGGCTAAAAATCATGGAAACAAAACTTTCGAATGTCTTTAAGTGCATTCAAAAGGTACTGTGGATTGATGGAAGGAGTTTTAAATCTGAAGGAAAAGACAGTTTGTGTCCCGACTGATATCTAGAGCAGTGTTTTTCAACCACTGTGCCGCGGCACACTAGTGTGCCGTGAGATACAGTCTGGTGGGCCCTGGGAGATGATCTAATTTCACCTATTTGGGTTAAAAATACTTTTTGCAATCCAGTAATTATAGTCTGCAAATTATGTGTTGTTGTTGAGTGTCGGTGCTGTCTAGAGCTCGGCAGAGTAACCGTGCAATACTCTTCCATATCAGTAGGTGGCAGCCGGTAGCTAATTGCTTTGTAAATGTCGGAAACAGCGGGAGGCAGTGTGAAGGTAAAAAGGTGTCTTATGCTTAAACCAAAAATATACAAAAGGTGAGTGCCCCTAAGAAAAGTCATTGACGCTTACGGAAGGCTATGCAGAACGAAACTAAAACTGAACTGGCTACAAAGTAAACAAAAACAGAATGCTGGACGACAGCAAAGACTTACTGTGGAGCAAAGATGGCGTCCACAATGTACATCCGAACATGACATGACAATCAACAATTTCCCCACAAAGAAGGATGAAAACAACTGAAATATTCTTGATTGCTAAAACAAAGTAGATGCAGGAAATATCGCTCAAAGGAAGACATGAAACTGCTACAGAAAAATACCAAAAAAAGAGAAAAAGCCACCAAAATAGGAGCGCAAGACAAGAACTAAAACACTACACACAGGAAAACAGCAAAAAACTCAAAATAAGTCAGGGCGTGATGTGACAGGTGGTGACAGTACACCTACTTTGAGACAAGAGCTATAGTGATGCGTGCTTGGTTATCGTTAAAGTCATATCCAACAATTGCGACAACGACTCTTTACTGTCAACCGAGTTTATGATTTCTGCTGGTGGCGTGCCTCTGGATTTTTTCAATGCAAAAAATGTGCCTTGCCTCAAAAAAGGTTGAAAAACACTGACCTAGAGGCAGGTTGTTCTGGACTATCTTGCCAGTTGTGTGGAAAGTAAATTAGTTGGCTTAGACAAATGCAGCGTGAAGAGGTTTTTGTACGCTTTATTATTTGCCTTTAATATACCTGCTTCGTTATCTTTCATCTCATTTCTATTTCGTTCGGGAAGTTCGAATTAACTCGGCATTTTACATTTCCTTAGCTCCCTTTTTTAAATTAATCTCGGTTTCTTTTTTTCTACCATTGAAGCACTTCAAAATGTGGTGTTGTTTTAATTTGTGAAGCAAATCCTATTCATTACAATTGTTGCAATGTTTTTATCTGCTTCCGGATTGTATCCCGCGCGTTGAAACTGGTGCATGCGCGATACGAAGGGTCCTGCCTGGAGCACACAGCTCCTCGAGAGATCTGGTTTCCAATCGCATAATACAGGTGTGTTAGTCTGACTTTTCAAAAACCGAACACGATCTGATTAAGGTGTTTCAATGGGCTGTAGGAGGCTTAAATAGAGCCGAACTATTTGAGAAGTTGGACTAATTTAGTGCATGGACATGTACAGACTCTGTGTCTCACTGTCTTTTGCGGAGGAAAGTCCCTGGTCCGAGCACTAGACACCCGCCAGATATTTTCCTCCAGTTGCTAGCGTGAACAGAGCCCTTTTTGTAGTAGCTCTCAAAGGGGAACTGTACTTTTTTGGGAATTTTGTCTATAATTCACAATCCCTATGAGTGACAAAAACACATGTCTTTTTTTAATGCATAAAAGTCCGCTTACAATGGAGTCAATGGGAGCCATGACATCATTGCGTCTATTGCTTTTATTCCGACCATAAAATCCAATAAATAACCATCTAAAAAGCGCCAACAATACACCATTTACATTTCGTGACCTGAATATTAACCAAGTACTAGCGATATTGTTATTAAAAGCATTAAACTTAGGCCTACATCAGAGAGAGGCCAACGTCCTTCTGGTCTATTCAACTGATGGCCTGCTGGCCACATCCGGCCTACCAAAGCTTTTCATTTCCCCCGCCGAACATCACCCAAATAGGCTTGATGAAATCATTTAAACTCGGATTGCTCATGTGTGCAGTACTCCCGCCACCCCACAGGGGTAACAGCAAGGCATATGTGTCACAGTGAAGCAGCAGTGGGGTAAGTAGAAGAAGACTTCTCATTCAACTCCGGAAAAAAGTCTAAATAAATTGCGAAAATCGGACTTTAAACAACGACTGGACAACAAAGTATGAATGTTCTGCCCCGAGCAAGTGCTCAAGTCATTGCTTCCCGTCTGACCTTTTAAGCGACGGTGTTCTAAACAAGCAGCAACAACGGTGGAAGTCCACAAGTGTAACCTTGATCACAAAACTTGGTAAAATCTTTGTAAATAGACATTGTGCATGAAGATAGTTAGTTTGCTTTGTATTGAAATGCTGACTTTGTGATGTCTGTTGTGGTTGTTGTTTTTTGTCTAAGAGTAACTCTGGGCAATCAGAGCTTGTTTAATACATGTAGCGCTAAATTTGACCAGTAGAGGGCAATATTGCGACACCTTAGGTTTAGTTGTGATGAGTCACATGCGGTACATTGTGTGCAATGTTTGATGTACAGTAGATTTTGTTTACTTTCTGTATGCGTAAACGTGTAGTTGTGTGACTGTATTAACATTAACATGTAACATGTCAAATACACAATGGACATTTTTTACGTTTAATACTCAATGGACACTATACTTGTGTAATGTTTATTTTATGCTTATATTTTCAGTCTTACAATCCGAAATTAAAAAGAATGAAAACATAAAATAAAGTAGGAAAATAATTCAAAATAGGGAACATCAATCCCCAACAAAACTTCCAGCACTTCTGTTTCTTCACACTGTTTACTAGCTGCAAACGCTGGAATCAAGAAGCGAGGGCAGAATAATGAATTTGACAGTTCAGTGTGAAAGCCGATGTGTTTACTTTGCAATTAAATAAACAAAGTTTCAAAAAGAATATAACCTGCGGGCACTTTCTGACAAATCATCCACGATTTGATGTCCGGCCCCCGGGCCGTTGGACTCTTGAAACTGCGGCCCTCTTATTTATGTAGTTAAATACCGCTGTTGTAGATTATAAATCATGTCTCTCACCTTGATATTAGAAGGTTGTGGACATAAACCGAGAAGTTGGTCAACTTTGACAGCCAATTTAGACCCGGAGATGACGCTGTTTTGCACCCATCTTTTTTTTTTAAAACCTTTGTGAGGATTATGAGTCATTCATCTGAACTGGAATATATGAGCATCCTATCAGTTGGCATTCAGTGAAAGCAGACATTGTATAGTAAGTGATGTTTTATTATGTTTATTGTCTCTCAGGAAGTCTGCATGAGTACTAATCAGTGATGTTGTTCAAGCAAAAAGCGAACGTTGTGATGCCTTTATAATATTAATGCGCCGCCGTATGCTTAAAATGTTTAAAATACATAAATATTATATGTGTACTAAATGTGCCTGTTACTACATTACATATATACTTACAGTGTGTATAAAAAAAAACCTTGACGGAGGTGTTTGGGTGTTTTTTCAAACGCTTTATAGGCGGAATAGAGCGACTCCTATAGGTTACATTGTAAGCAGACTTTTGCTCGCTTTTATTTACTAGTTAGAATGCATAAAAAAAGTAAAACATATGTTCTTGTCTTATATAAAGATTGTGACTGAAAGGCAAGATTCCAAAAAAAAGTGCAGTTCCCCTTTAAGGAGGCATAGAGCAGGGATGGATAAAGCTTGACAAATTCCTTTTAGATGCAACATTCAATGTCACTGCTGAAGTGGGTACGTGTGTGCGTGTGTGCTTTTGTGTCCCCTCTTTAAAGGAAGAAAATGCAACTAAGGAAAGTCAAGCGCACTTTGGATATTGAGGAGCGCATGCTGTTCCATGGCACGGGACACATCAACATACAGGCCATATGCATGTTTAACTTTGATTGGCGGCTCACAGGAGGCAACGGCGACGTCTACGGCAAAGGTACACTCCTTTTTGTTACCATCGCATACAGTGGAGCCCCACATATTTGCAAGTCCACTTTCGCTTACCAGCGAATACGCTGATTTCTTGTTCCCTACAATTTTTGTAGTTTTTTTTTTTCTTATTCACCCTAAATCAGCAATTATTGACATTAAGTACCGTATTTTTCGGAGTATAAGTCGCATTTTTGGGGGAAATGTATTTGATAAAACCCAACACCAAGAATAGACATTTGAAAGGCAATTTAAAATAAATAAAGAATAGTGAACAACAGGCTGAATAAGTGTACGTTATATGAGGCATAAATAACCAACTGAGAACGTGCCTGGTATGTTAACGTAACATATTATGGTAAGAGTCATTCAAATAACTATAACATATAGAACATGCTATACGTTTACCAAACAATCTGTCACTCCTAATCGCTAAATCCCATGAAATCTTATACGTCTAGTCTCTTACGTGAATGAGCTAAATAATATTATTTGATATTTTACGGTAATGTGTTAATAATTTCACACACAAGTTGAAAAAAACTGCGATTTATAGTCCGAAAAATACGATACATGAAAAGAAGGCATCAAATGTACAGCAAACATGTACTAGAGATGTCCCGATAAACATTTTTGATTCGATTTTTTTGGCCTCAAATTTGATCCAATTTTTTAAGTCCCGATTCGATAGATTAGATTATATATATTACAGAAGTGAAAGTCTTTTATATTAGGTAATTGAAGGAAAAATTATAAAGATAATCTTATTTAATTTAGAATTTGCTAGTATCGTTGCAAATCAGACGGCGTAATTACATTTGTGGTATTATATGCCACATACATTTTTTTCGACAAAATAAAGTGTCTAGTGCACAAAAGGTCAACACAATCATTTTGGTTTTGCCCTAAATGCCTTCCTGTATCCAGATACTTAACTACCTGACTTTGTAAACAATACCAACCCAAAAAATATTTGGTAATAACAACAACCAAATTATTTTAGTATTGTTTATATACTGATTCTAGACTAGGTATCGATGGTATCAACATATGGATCGATCACCCCTACTTTACATTGAAGCTTTAGCAGTTAGCTACTTGTGTCGTCCTGCTCTGTGTGTGTGTTAAAGTAAAGTACCAATGATTGTCACACACACACTAGGTGTGGCAAAATTATTCTATGCATTTGACCCATCACCCTTGATCACCCCCTGGGAGGTGAGGGGAGCAGTGGGCAGCAGCGGGAATCATTTTTGGTGATTTAACCCCCAATTCCAACCCTTGATGCTGAGTGCCAAGCAGGGAGGTAATGAGTCCCATTTCTATAGTCTTTGGTATGACTCGGCCGGGGTTTGAACTCACAACCTACCGATCTCAGGGCGGACACTCTTAACCACTATGCCACTGAGTAGGTTTGTGTGTGTGTGTGTGTGTGTGTAGCATGTTTAGCCATTCCTATTGCTCTAGTCATCCAGTGATAATAATACTTGAAAGAAACTTAGTTTACTTCCCGCCATAGTGAAAAGGATTAATATCTTTGATAGGGATGTCCCGATCCGATATTTGGATCGGATCGGCCGCCGATATTTGCAAAAAAAATGCGTATCGGCAAGTCATGGGAAAATGCCGATCCAGATCCAGTTTAAAAAAAAAAACTCCGGTTTGTGTTTTCCAACGCACTGATTTAAATAATACATTCCACTTTTCTGCTGCTCCCTAATTTCCGTTCCGCAATTTCCAGCACACCTTCAACACATCCACAGGTCTGTGGATTCTCACGCAGTTGCTTTTAGTTGCTGGCATTACACGACAGGCTCTTCTCACTCTTTCCTGTCTCTCCTTCTCACAGACGGCAAGCGCACCTTCTTACATACGTCACATACTGTCACGTCATACGTCACATACGTATACGTCCTCCCCGAGCAGAGAGGTAGCAGCATGGCTAACGTTAGCTGTGATGCTAGCGCAGCCGTGTGAGCAACCTTCCCTCTAAGGTGCGCGCCTGTGCAATTGCGCACTGCTCAAGCGTCCTCTGCGCACGGCAAATCTATGCTGCGCAATAAAATCAAGTAAAAATAATAAGCGCATAACAATTTTCGACACACGGACACGACAGAGAAAACAGTTTTCGTCATCATTGTTCAAATATTGTAACGTCTGTCGAGACGCTTATCTCCATTCGGTGCCACACGCCCACACCATCAAAATGCCGAGGCAAACATTTCCAGATCAACACCGTATGAAAAAAATAGTGATTTTTTTAGTTGTGATTTCCTTTTCTGCATGAAAGTTTAAAAGTAGCATATATTAATGCAGTATGAAGAAGAATGTTTTAATGTAGACACATAGAATCATCATACTGCTGTGATTATATGCATCAAGTGTTCATTCAAGGCTAAGGCAAAATATTGAGATATATATCGTGTATCGCAATATGGCCTTAAAATATCGCAATATTAAAAAAAGGCCATATCGCCCAGCCCTAGTTCAATGATGCCATTTCTGTTTGTCATGTATAATTTTGTCTATTTTGTGTTTATCCTTGAATAAACAGGTCAGTTTCTTGTTACCAACCATTGTGTATTATTCAAACTCCCCTAATTCAGCTGGCTAGTTGTTATCAAGAGTACTAAAACCCTTGTCAACATGATTCTGACAACTAAATAGGCTAAATAACTTTAAACTTTAATACATGCTCTGATAGGCCAGTATCAGTCAGTATCAGTATCGGATCGGAAGTGCAAAAACAATATCGGTATCGGATCGGAAGTGCAAAAACCTGGATCGGGACATCCCTAATCTTAGAAGCGGATTTGCACTGTGGATCGACAACACATGTCTCATTTTGAAGGAACCTTTCACGTGACTACAGCAGTGGTAAAGATTGGCTGGGAACGGCAGATCATCATGTTGCACCGGTCGCCCAGGGGTGTGGTCCCCACATCTGCGGTCCCCTCCAAGGTTTCTCATTGTCATCCCATTGGGTTGAGTTTTTTTCTTGCCCTGATGTGGGATCTGAGCCGAGGATGTCGTTGTGGCTTGTGTAGCCCTTCAAGACACTCGTGATTTAGGGCTATATAAGTAAACTTTGATTGATTGATTGATTGATTGATCAGCCGATCAGTGTAAAAAGGCAATATCGGTATTGGGACATACAGTATCAATGTACGGCGTACCAACATGAGGTCAGTGCAAGATGGCGTCACTTTTAGTGCAAATTTGGATCTGAAATCAGAGAGTGTTAACGGCAGAAGGGGTTGCAGGTGGGAGAGCAAGACTGCGTAGCGTACAATGTCGCTTCGATGCAGTAGCATAACCCAGGCTTTGTTGTATTGTCAAATAGAAACATTTTCATGGCCGTCTCAATTACTCAGGTTTATTTGGTGGCCTCGGAACGTAACCCCAGTGAATAGCGGGGATCTGCTGTACCGTATTTTTCGGAGTATAAGTCGCACCGGAGTATAAGTTGCACCTGCCGAAAATGCATAATAAAGAAGGAAAAAAACATGTATAAGTTGCACTGGAGTCCGGCCAAACTGAAAAAAACTGCGATTTATAGTCCGAAAAATACGGTATTTGTATTTATTACCTTCCTTCCCCTCAGGGAGCTACTTCGCCCGGGATGCCAAATACTCCAGCAAGTACTGTCACAGCACGGGGAAGCACAACAACAACCTGCAGAGACACGGACTCGCCCCGCCGATATTTGCCAGCGAGCCGTCCTATAAAAGCATGTTCCTGGCGAGGGTTCTGGTGGGCGAGTACACGCTAGGCCAGGCCTACTACTGCAGGCCGCCCTCCAAGGACACCAGCCTGACCAACTTTTACGACAGCTGCGTGGACGACATGGCCAACCCCAAGATCTACGTCATCTTCGACAGCAACCAGGTGTACCCGGAGTACCTGATCGAGTTCTACTGAAGGAGGACGGGCGCAGATTCCACAAGGAGGTAGGCGGTTCCAGCGACGTCGTGATAGTCCCGTGCCTAAGTGGAGCGTGAATAATCTCAAGTGCCTTTAAGGACTGCGGCCGAAGAGGACAATGACAACTTTATATCGCACGAAAATGGGCCGTCGTTGTCAAAGTCTGATTTCCCCGTCATAAATGTTAGTGGGTGGTTTATGTACATATTTATACAAAACATCCCCATTGTCTTCAAACGTGTCACGACTAATAACTGCAGCGTCATGCAATGTGGCTTAGCTCCAGTGTGTATGCATCGTAAATCATCTTGTTGAGATGTCCCCGTTTTTTCTTTGTGGTTCTTGTGGGAAGAGGCACCAAAAGGGATCGCCACAGGGTGGTGCAACTGTACAAATATAGTTTCAAGGAAACTCGGTTAATTAAGAGAAGAGCCTTGTGTTAAGTCTCTATGTAATTTGCACATTGTGAAGCTAGTGATTCTACTGCACCTTAGAGTGAAGCTAATAAATATTTATTAAGTTGTGTCTGGTATTTATTACACGGTTGCAATGACAAGTTCTACCGGTATTCATTTTGCACGTAAGCGCAGTGCATCATGGGATAGTTAACTGGCTGCGCGACGCGAACATACGGATACTTTTAGTGGTCTTTATTTATTAAACGAATATGGCGTCATTATCTAAAAGATTTCCAACATAAAAGTGCCAGAACTGGCTCCTTTGATAGACGAGTTGAAGCAGGGAATGAAATAATTACATTCAAGTGTTTTTGGCCGGAGTGCAATATAGAATTGATGACAGTTGACGGCACATGAGGACGGAAATACATTTAAAATTTGCTAGTATAGTTGCAAAAATTAGAATTAAATTTGTGGTATTGAATGCCACATTCATTTTTTTTTTTACAAAATAAAGTGTCTAGTGCACAAAAGGTAAACAGAATCATTTTGGTTTTGACCTCAATGCCTTCCTGTATCCAGATACTTAACTACCTGACTTTGTTAACAGTAACAACCCAAAAAATATGTGATAATAACAACAAAAAACAATTTCATTATTTTAGTATCGTTTATATACTGATACTATACCTGGTATTGATAGTATCGACATATGGATCGATCATCCCTACTTTACATTGAAGCTTTAGCAGTTAGCTACTTGTGTCGTCCTGCTCTATGTGTGTGCGTGTAGCATATTTAGCCATTCCTATTCCTCTAGTCCTCCAGTGATAATAATACTTGGAAGAAACTTAGTTTACTTTCCGCCATAGTGAAGAGGATTAGTATCTTAGAAGCGGATTCGCGCTCTGAATGTTCCCGTTTTTCTTTGTGGTGCTTGTGGGAAAAGGCAAAAAAAAAAAAGGGATCGCCACAGGGTGGTGCAATACTACAAATATAGTTTCAGGGAAACTCGGTTAATTAAGAGAAGAGCCTTGTGTTAAGTCTCAATGTAATTTGCACATTGTGAAGCTAATAAATATTTATTAAGTTGTGTCTGGTATTTATTACACGGTTGCAATGACAAATTCTATTCATTCTGCACGTAAGCGCAGTGCATCATGGGATAGTCAACTGGCTGCGCTACGCGAACATACGGATACTTTTAGTGGTCTTTATTTATTAAACGAATATGGCGTCATTATCTCAAATATTTCCAACACGAAAGTGCCAGAACTGGCTCCTTTGATAGACGAGTTGAAGCAGGGAATGAAATAATTACGTTCAAGTGTTTTTGGCCGGAGTGCAATATAGAATTGATGACAGTTTACAGCACATGAGGACGGGAATACTGAGAATACCCGGATGTTGGAGTCCACGGGCATCTTTTACGTTATGCTAAATTCTCCAATTTAGACATCAGTGTGATTCGTTGCAGCCAACTTGCGAAAAATGTCAGGAAAGAATACTTTTAAGATACATACGACACCGGGATGGCAGCCATCTCACTAGGTGAGACTGTGTAACAATCTGAGCTGTTGTCTCACAGCTGTAATTCATCCAAGTGTCCACTAGAGGTCACTGTTACCCTGAATACTATAGATTTGAACAGATTGGTTACTATTAATTCAAACAGCCCCATAATGTACTGCGTAAATGTGAACGCTCTGTCTTATTTTTATTACAGTTTAATGTCATACGAAACACTTATTTATATATTTTTTATCGAAAAGTGTAGTTGCTTAAACAAATGCCTGTGAATAGTTGTGTGAATACCATACTTGCCAACCCTCCCGGATTTTCCGGGAGACTCGAAATTCAGCGCCTCTCCCGAAAACCTCCTGGGACAAATTTTCTCCCGGAAATATCCCGAAATTCAGGCGGAGCTGGAGACCACGCCCCATCCAGCTCCATACGGACCTGAGTGACGTGTCGACAGCCTGTTTTCACATCCGCTTTTCCACAATATAAACAGTGTGCCTGCCCAATCACATTATAACTGTAGAATGATCGAGGGCGAGTTCTTGGTTTTTATGTGGGTTGTTAGGCAGTTTCATTAACGTCCTCCCAGCTCGGTAACAACACACAACAACAAATGCAGCATATATATATATACGCTGCATTTTTATATGTATATATATATATATATATATATATATATATATATATATATTATTTTGTCTATTACCATTGTTGGTATATTCATTCTTCCTACATTGTTGATACAAATTATTGTTACAGTGTAATACTCATTGTTATCTGTGGTAATTTGATTTGATTTTGATTTTTATCAAGGATCCCCATTAGCTGGTTGCCTCAACAACCCACTAGTCTTCCTGGGGTCCACAATTCAATACAATTACAAGTAAAAGCATATAATTATAACTACACAATACAGAAAAAAATAAAAGATAAAAGCATCAATAGGAAAACAAGCAAACAATTTACAGTCACAGAATAATAATTCCCATATAAATATAACTACACAATATAAAACCAAACAAATCATCAACGAGCAAACTAATTTAAAGGCCTACTGAAACCCACTACTACAGACCACGCAGTCTGATAGTTTATATATCAATGATGAAATCTTAACATTGCAACACATGCCAATACGGCCGGGTTAGCTTACTAAAGTGCAATTTAAAATTTCGCGCGACATATCCTGCTGAAAACGTCTCGGTATGATGACGTTAGCACGTGACGTCGCGGACTGTAGAGGACACTTTGAGACAGCATGGTGGCCAGCTATTAAGTCGCCTGTTTCATCGCAAAATTCCACAGTATTCTGGACATCTGTGTTGGTGAATCTTTTGCAATTTGTTCAATGAACAATGGAGACAGCAAAGAAGAAAGCTGTAGGTGGGAAGCGGTGTATTGCGGCCGACTTCAGCAACACAAACACGGCCGGTGTTTCATTGTTTACATTCCCAAAAGATGACAGTCAATCTTAACCATTGGCCTGTGGAGAACTGGGACAACAGAGACTCTTACCAGGAGGACTTTGAGTTGGATACGCAGACGCGGTACCGTGAGTACGCTTCCAAACATTTGATCGCTTGCCCGTACGTGCGTGCCGCTATGTGCATGTCACGTACGTAACTTTGGGGACTTTGGGGAAATGTATGTGCTGTATGAACTTTGGGGAGGTGAACGGTACTTTGGGCTGTGGGATTGAGTGTGTTGTGCAGGTGCTTGAGTTGTATTGGCGGGTTATATGGACGGGAGGGGGGAGGTGTTTGTTATGCGGGATTAATTTGTGGCATATTAAATATAAGTCTGGTTGTGTTGTGGCTAATAGAGTATATATGTCTTGTGTTTATTTACTGTTTTAGTCATTCCCAGCTGAATATCAGGTCCCACCCGCCTCTCACAGCATCTTCCCTATCTGAATCGCTCCCACTGCCCTCTAGTCCTTAACTCTCACTTTCCTCATCCACAAATCTTTCATCCTCGCTCAAATTAATGGGGAAATCGTCGCTTTCTCGGTCCGAATTGCTCTCGCTGCTGGTGGCCATGATTGTAAACAATGTGCAGATGTGAGGAGCTCCACAACCTGTGACGTCACGCTACTCGTCTGCTACTTCCGGTACAGGCAAGGCTTTTTTTTTATCAGCGACCAAAAGTTGCAAACTTTATCGTCGATGTTCTCTACTAAATCCTTTCAGCAAAAATATGGCAATATCGCGAAATGATCAAGTATGACACATAGAATGGACCTGCTATCCCCGTTTAAATAAGAAAATCGCATTTCAGTAGGCCTTTAAAGACTCAGATAAAATATTACTTTCTTTTTAAAAAACCTGTTTACTTTCAATGCCGGTGAGAATTTGAGGCAGGTTATTTCAGAGCGATAAAGATCTATAAATAAAAGATTTCCGCAAAGCATTCTTCCTGGGACGAGGGAGTACTAAATGCCACTATGATACAACATTTGTATTATAATCCTTGAACAAAGTAACAGTGAAATGCATGAGAATAATCACTGAATGGAGAACTGGGGGTGGGATTAAATAAATTATCTTCTTCCCACTCCCAGTCAGGCGTAACTGGACAATCATGCATTGCATACTATACATTACCTTTTGCACTATAGGAATTTATATTATTATGTGTTGTCAACTTTGTACTTTTTTTTATTATTATTTTTTTTATGTCTTTGCCTGAAATAAATAAATAAATGAAAAAAAATATAAAATTAAATCCAACTAACACTTTCCCAAGTTCCAAACCAAATTCCATTTTTCCTGGAAATTCAAACTTTTGAACATTCAAACTAGAGATAAAAGCGTTAAAATGTAATATCGGAAATGATCGGTATCGTTTTTTATTATTATCGGTATCGTTTTTTTATTTTTTATTAAATCAACATAAAAAACACAAGACATGTAAAGCGACTTTGGGTACTTAGAAAAGCGCTATATAAATCCCAGTAATTAATTAATTAATTAATTAATTAATTAATTAATTATTAAGATACACTTACAATTAGTGCACCAACCCAAAAAAACTCCCTCCCCCATTCACTCATTCACACAAAAGGGTTGTTTCTTTCTGTTATTAATATTCTGGTTCCTACATTATATATCAATATATATCAATACAGTCTGCAAGGGATACAGTCCGTAAGCACACATGATTGTGTGTGCTGCTGGTCCACTAATAGTACTAACCTTTAACAGTTAATTTTACTCATTTTCATTAATTACTAGTTTCTATGTAACTGTTTTTATATTGTTTTACTTTCTTTTTTATTCAAGAAAATGTTTTTAATTTATTTATCTTATTTTATAAACATTTTTTAAAAGTACCTTATCTTCACCATACCTGGTTGTCCAAATTAGGCATAATAATGTGTTAAATCCACGACTGTATATATCGGTTGATATCGGTATCGGTAATTAAAGAGTTGAACAACATCGGAATATCAGATATCGGCAAAAAGCCATTATCGGACATCCCTAATTCAAACCATTCAAACTCTTCTTACATCCATGCTACATTGTGTCAGCATTTCACGTCAACATCAGCCTTGGGAGCATTCACACGCAATTCCTTCAGGAATTGCCTCATCTAGTTGCTTGTATTATTGCTGCAAAATAGTATTATGCACTGTCCCAAAATATTCCTAAAATATCTTTCAGAAAACACATCAATAGTTTTAACCATGTGTTATTCTATTCCAGCGATGGAGTGGAGCCCGAGAAGACTCTTTCATCTGTCTCTTTTCATTACGTGTTTTTTGTGATAGTGTGAATAAAGCTGGCGTTGCTGCTGCTGCTGCTGCCTTTGTGGAAATGTAAGTCAGATGTGAGTAAAACTTCTTAAAGTACACTCCTTTTTGCCAGTTTTTGTGGTACACACTGGAGACCCTCCATATCCATCCATTTCCTACCGCTTATTCCCTTCGGGGACATTAAAACCAAATTACCTTTTCTTACGGGCATAGCCTTAGACAGCTATTTTGGGGGCCTTTGCAGCTGTTGCCGGGGAAGGAGGCGTGGACAAAGTTTCAATGCCACGTGTTGTTGAGGAAAGTGAGTACCGGTAATTAATAATAATAATAATAATGGATTAGATTTGATATCGCGCTTTTCTATTATTAGATACTCAAAGCGCTCACAGAGAAGTGGGAACTAGAGATGCGCGGATAGGCAATTATTTCATCCGCAACCGCATCAGAAAGTCGTCAACCATCCGCCATCCACCCGACCTAACATTTAATCAGAACCGCATCCGCCCGCACCCGCCCGTTGTTATATATCTAATATAGACGATGCAAGGCATTAGTGAGGTTATAAAGCTTTTGCCTGTTAAAGAAAGGAGACTGATCCAATGCAGCACAGACATTCGCGTGCCACGCTGTCACGGCCCAGACGCACACCAGTGCGCAATCATATGGGAGCCGCGCTGAGCGCACCTCCAAGCGCGTCTCGCTGCCGGCGACGGCCGGGTATGGTGCCGACGCTCCAGCGCCATCCATTTTCAGGGCTAGTTGATTCGGCAGGTGGGTTGTTACACACTCCTTAGCGGGTTCCGACTTCCATGGCCACCGTCCTGCTGCTGTCTATATCAACCAGGGTGAGCCCCACCCCTTTCGTGAGCGCACTGCGCGCGGAGTGACCCCTGTTACGAGCCCCCGGCAACGGGGGTGGCGGGCAGGTAAGCTGCGCGGGCGGAGCGCGCGGAGTGACCCCTGTTACGAGCCCCCGGCCACGGGGGTGGCGGGCAGGCAAGCTGCTTACCTGCTGTGCGTGACGTCGGCCGCGGCGAAGGCGGACGAGGCGGGGTGTCGGTGCGGTGGTGACCCTGGACGTGCGTCGGGCCCTTCTCGCGGATCGCCTCAGCTACGGCTCCCGGTGGGGCCCTCTCGGGGGAAGGGGCCTCGGTCCCGGACCCTGGCGAGGCGTCCCTTCTCCGCTCCGTAAAAGTGTCCATCTCTTCTTTTTTTTTTCTTCTGTTGTGGCATATGCAGCAGGTGCCTGCTCGTTTTTCGTATGTGGGTAACAACATTTAACTATATATATATATATTTCCAAATTGGTTTAACTGCCACCCGCCTGAATCTATTTAAAATCTTTTTGTTTTTTTTTTCAACCGCCCGACCCGACCCGCGGATAAAATCTAATTTTTTAAAATTTCATCCGCCCGATCCGCAGATAATCCGCAGATAATCCGCGGACTCCGCGGTTGTGCCCGCAAACCGCGCATCTCTAGTGGGAACCCATCATTCATTCACACCTGGTGGTGGTAAGCTACATTTGTAGCCACAGCTGCCCTGGGTGATTGAACCGCTTTCCTAGAAACAAAGGCGGACCCGCGCAATTTTTCAGGATTTATACACATCAGCAGGTACCAGAAGGTAAGAAAAGTTGCTTTTGCATAATATTGCAAAACAAAATGCCAGATAAAATATCTTACCTTATACACACACCATTACTCATCAAGCTGCGGCTTCGCAGCTCACCAAAGTCGTACTAAAACATTTTGGTGGATTTTTGAGCGCCGTGTGTAATCTTCTATATTTCCAATGGAACATATACAATGTTGGTGTTGTTTAGTTGAGTCATATTGCTATCATATTGCAGTCTACACATGTTGCTTATGTGTGGCTGCCATCTACTGATCACACTTATCATTACACCATGTACCAAATAAAATTGCTTTGAGGTCGGTAAGCAAAACCAGATTTGTTCTGTACATTAGGCGCACCGGGTTAGAAGGCGCACTGTCGAGTTGTGAGGGGGAAAAAAAGGATTTAAAGTGTGCCTTATAGTCCGGAAAATACGGTACATCACGATAAGACATGTATAAATAAAAAAAAATATGCGTTCGATATAGATAGAATGTACCGTATTTTTCGAACTATAAGTCAGTTTTTTTCATAGTTTGACCGGGGGTGCGACTTATACTCAGGAGCGACTTATGTGTGAAATTATTAACACATTACCGTAAAATATCAAATAATATTATTTAGCTCATTCACGTAAGAGACTAGACGTATAAGATTTCATGGGATTTAGCAATCAGGAGTGACAGATTGTTTGGTAAAGGTATAGCATGTTCTATATGTTATAGTTATTTGAATGACTCTTACCATAATATGTTACGTTAACATACCAGGCACGTTCTCAGTTGGTTATTTATGCCTCATGTAACGTACACTTATTCAGCCTGTTGTTCACTATTCTTTATTTATTTTAAATTGCCTTTCAATGGTCGATTCTTGGTGTTGGGTTTTATCAAATACATTTCCCCCAAAAATGCGACTTATACTCCGGTGCGACTTATATATGTTTTTTCCCTTCTTTATTGTGCATTTACGGCCGGTGCGACTTATACTCCGGAGCGACTTATACTCTGAAAAATACAGTACCTATTATAATTTGTATTATTTAAAACATATATTTTACCTTTAGGTTTTTGGGGCAGTCGTGGCTGTTTGAAAATCGTGCTATATAAATAAATAAACCTTAATGACGGAAGAAATGAGAAGTTGCAAAGCAAGGTCGTTTGCACGAACAAAGGCACTCGCTCTCTGGTAACCGAGCAACGCAGGAAGTAATCACAATCACAGAGTTATAAGACAGCACGTTTTTATTTTCCAACAAGTTAAATCTCCCAACTGTTGAGTTTGTTATCAACTGAAAGGTAAAGAGCTTGTGGAAAAAGAGACGTCGGCGCTAGGTGGGAGGGCTAATGCTAGTCACCGAGTTCATCTTGATGGCTATCACTGGCCGTGTGAATACCGCAGAGGAAGAACAGTATCGGTGTTTGCGACTGCAACAAAACACTTGAAAGCAGTATGAGCGCCGTTTGAAGTTTCCCGCTGCTCTACGCCAGTGTAAGACAAAATGATGCCCACTCTTCTAGCGTCCATCAACCCCTCGATGATGCACAACCACAGGTGAGCCAGAAACTTTCGTAAACGATCCCAGCTAAGGGGCACGTACAAAAGTGAGCCATGGGAATGTTTTGATTTTAAATGTACCGTATTTTTCGGACTATAAGTCGCAGTTTTTTTCATTGTTTGGCCGGGGGTGCGATTTATGTGTGAAATTATTAACACATTACCGTAAAATATCAAATAATATTATTTAGCTCATTCACGTAAGAGACTAGACGTATAAGATTTCATGGGATTTAGCAATTAGGAGTGACAGATTGTTTGGTAAACGTATAGCCAGAGGTGGGTAGTAACGCGCTACATTTACTCCGTTACATCTACTTGAGTAACTTTTGGGATAAATTGTACTTCTAAGAGTAGTTTTAATGCAACGTACTTTTACTTTTACTTGAGTATATTTATAGAGAAGAAACGCTACTTTTACTCCGCTACTTTTATCTACATTCAGCTCGCTACTCGCTACTAATTTTTATCGATCTGTTAATGCACGCTTTGTTTGTTTTGGTCTGTCAGACAGACCTTCATAGTGCCTGCGTTTCAACAAATACAGTCACTGGTGACGTTCACTCCGTTCCACCAATCAGATGCAGTCACTGGTGACGTTGGACCAATCAAACAGAGCCAGGTGGTCACATGACCTGACTTAAACAAGTTGAAAAACTTATTGGGGTGTTACCAATGTGGTCAATTGTACGGAATATGTACTGTACTGTGCAATCTACTAATACAAGTTCCAATCAATCAATCAAAAGTGTGAAGGAAAACCGTACACCCCGTCAAAAGCTTAAAGACTGACTGCACAGTTCCTGTCTTCACAATAAAAGTGCCGCTCCATTGCGCCTGCGCTTTCAAAATAAGAGTCTCCGAAAGCCTGCGCAAACAAGCTAGCAAGCTACGGAGTTTGCCGCCAATGTATTTCTTGTAAAGTGTATAAAAACGAATATGGAAGCTGGACATATAAGATGCCAAAAACCAACCACTTTCATGTGGTATTAGACAGAAAGGAGGAACTTTTTTTCTCCTCCATTTGAAAACGTGGACGTTTGTCATCACTACTGTCTGATTACAATCAATGCAAGTCATCAGAATCAGGTAATACACCAACTTATATTCTTGTCTTCATGAAAGAAAGGAATCTATATGTGTTAAACATGCATGTATATTCATTAAAACACTATTAACATGTAAACAAAAACGGCAAAAAAAATAAATATAAATTATATACTGTATATATCAATGTATATGTATATATATATATATATATGTATATGATATGTGTGTGTATGTTACTCATCAGTTACTCAGTACTTGAGTAGTTTTTTTACAACATACTTTTTACTTTTACTCAAGTAAATATTTGGGTGACTACTCCTTACTTTTACTTGAGTAATAAATCTCTAAAGTAACAGTACTCTTACTTGAGTACAATTTCTGGCTACTCTACCCACCTCTGCGTATAGCATGTTTTATATGTTATAGTTATTTGAATGACTCTTACCATAATATGTTACGTTAACATACCAGGCACGTTCTCAGTTGGTTATTTATGCCTCATATAACGTACACTTATTCAGCCTGTTGTTTTATTTATTTTGAATTGCCTTTCAAATGTCTATTCTTGGTGTTGGGTTTATCAAATACATTTCCCAAAAAAATGCGACTTATACTCCAGTGCGACTTATATATGTTTTTTCCCTTCTTTATTATGCATTTTCGGCCGGAGCGACTTATACTCCGAAAAATACGGTAACTGGGTTGGGCATGAACCACGGTCTCCGCGGCCAGACTTCCACGGACCACTTGACCTCAGACATTGCAGGATGTCCCAAGTGTCACCTGAGCAGTCACCTGATGACATGTTCCACGGTAGAACCCCTAAACAGTAGACACTCAAAAGACGGACACATACGTTGGCCCATTGACACGGTGGTTGGAGAGTGGAAAGAAAGTTCAAGTCCCAACGATAGTCACACACACACGAGGAGCGGTATAGCTCGTGCCAGCAACTTGAGGGTTCCAGGTTCGATCCCTGCTTCTGCCATCCTAGTCACTGCCGTTGTGTCCTTGGGCAAGACACTTTACCTTCCGCTCCCGGTGCCACCCACACTGGTTTAAAAATGTAACTTAGATATTGGGTTTCACAATGTAAAAGCGCTTTGAGTCACTAGAGAAAAGCGCTATATAAATACAATTCACTTCACTAGGTGTGGTGAAATTATCCTCTGCATTTGACCCATCCCCATGTTCACCCCCTGGGAGGTGAGGGGAGCAGTGAGCAGCAGCTGTGGCCGCACTCGGGAATCATTTGGTGATTTAACCCCCAATTCTAACCCTTGATGCTGAGTGCCAAATGGTAAATGGGTTATACTTGTATAGCGCTTTTCTACATTTTTTAAGGAACTCAAAGCGCTTTGACACTATTTCCACATTCACCCATTCACACACACTGATGGCGGGAGCTGCCATGCAAGGCCCTAACCAGGACCCATCAGGAGCAAGGGTGAAGTGTCTTGTTCAAAGACACGACGGACGTGACTAGGATGGTAGAAGGTGGGGATGCTTTAAAATGTAATATCGAAAATTATCGGTATCATTTTTTTTATTATCAGTATCGGTATTTTTTAAATTTATTTTTTATTAAATCAACATAAAAAACACAAGATACACTTACAATTAGTGCACCAACCCAAAAAACCTCCCTCCCCCATTTACACTCATACACACAAAAGGGTTGTTTCTTTCTGTTATTAATATTCTGGTTCCTACATTATATATCAATATATATCAATACAGTCTGCAAGGGATACAGTCCGTAAGCACACGATTGTGCGTGCTGCTGGTCTACTAATAGTACTAACCTTTAACAGTTAATTTTACTCATTTTCATTCATTACTAGTTTCTATGTAACTGTTTTTATATTGTTTTACTTTCTTTTTTATTCAAGAAAATGTTTTTAATTTATTTATCCTATTTTATTTTTATTTATTTTTTTAAAAGGACCTTATCTTCACCATACCTGGTTGTCCAAATTAGGCATAATAATGTGTTAATTCAACGACTGTATATATCGGTATCGGTAATTAAAGAGTTGGACAATATCGGATATCGGCAAAACGTCATTATCGGACATCCCTAATTGAACCAGTAACCCTCAGATTGCTGGCACGGCCACTCTCCCAACTTCGCCAAGCAGGGAGGCAATGGGTCCCGTTTTTATAGTCTTTGGTATGACTGGGCCGGGGTTTGAACTCTTGACCTTCCAGTCTCAGGGCGGACACTCTAACCACAAGGCCACCAGAGCTCGCAATGGACGAGATCTTACCAGAAAGGAGGAGTTATATTGAAGCGTATATTTCAACGCCGAAGACAAAACGTTTCAGCCCCAGAATTTACTGTCCTACACGTTCCGCGACGCCATCATGGAGTTTCACGACTGTTCAGTATGTGGAGAGAACACACGTTTGGCTCAATGTTAGATCTTACTGGTACCTCGTGAAGGAAGACACCGCTTTCAGTGCCGCAACAGTCGGGACAGTTGCTGAGATCCAGAGCCAAGGTGTTCCTGACACAATTGGATGGGACGCAAACCCATCGTCCACCAAAAATTCAGCCTGACCGCCTCCTTTTGACCTTGTAAAGCTGGCAGACCCCTCAGTTGGCTTGGTGACCAGGGTCCGTCACTGCGCCTCGAGGACATTACCTGTAGGCTGATCGCTACACCTGTTGTGAAAGCGCTCAGAATAAAGCCTGCATGTTATGAGACTGAACCTGTCTCCTTTTTTACGAAGTCATGTCACCCAACCGTCGCGTTTGTCACTGAGTCGAGACATCGCAGCTGAAGCATTTGATTCAAGTTAATCGTAAATTGATTGCAAATTACACATTTGCACATTAGCAATAATCCTAATTCACTCATAAAAACAATGTTCAATCCATGGTTTTATTTTTATTCTGGAGGAAAAGGGTTTCTACAAAACACATAAGATCTATAATTTAAACCGCACAAATCATGAAAGACGTCTAATGTAACGTTTTTTTGTACAGAACATTCCAGAATGATGGACAGCCCTTTTTTACAATAAGTATTGACAGCTGCTAAAATCTTGCTTAGAATTAAGCATTAGTGTGTGGTTTCAACTTCTGAGCACAAGAGGTCATTGTAACCAATGCATGACCAGTGTCGTCTATAAAGAGAGTATGGCCAACTAAACTACAGGCGCCATGACTGCTACCAAGGACGTGTGTGGCTGTGCCCAGATCCATGCAATTGCTGTAGTTTTGATGTTAGTTTGTCTGACGAAATACACCAAAATAATATATGCATAGTTCTAATATAGTCCAGCTCATAAACGTAACAATAAACTTTTATTTCATGAAAGTATAATTTTGCGGCCCTATTTGACGCACTGCGCTGCTACATTCCTGCAGTGTTTCGTGACCAGCAAGCACTCTAACACGCACCTGACGGCGCAAAAAATTTAAAACATATATAAAAAATACGGCCAAAGAAATAATTTGATACCCTCATTTTGCCAAAATCGTTACTAGCTTTGGACCAACAGTCATGGACAAATTGTGACTTTTGTGTGAAGTATGTGGTGTCTGCCTCCAATGTATTTGTAGTCACTGTATGTGTCACTCATGTATTACTGACTGATCTTTCTTTTTTGTAACATGCAAAGTGAATACGTGTACTTTTGTAGTTATTTCCTCATATTTCTGCACAATAACCAGAGGTGGGTAGTAACGCGCTACATTTACTCCGTTACATCTACTTGAGTAACTTTTGGGATAAATTGTACTTCTAAGAGTAGTTTTAATGCAACATACTTTTACTTTTACTTGAGTATATTTATAGAGAAGAAACGCTACTTTTACTCCGCTACTTTTATCTACATTCAGCTCGCTACTCGCTACTAATTTTTATCGATCTGTTAATGCACGCTTTGTTTGTTTTGGTCTGTCAGACAGACCTTCATAGTGCCTGCGTTTCAACAAATACAGTCACTGGTGACGTTCACTCCGTTCCCCCAATCAGATGCAGTCACTGGTGACGTTCACTCCGTTCCACCAATCAGATGCAGTCACTGGTGACGTTGGACCAATCAAACAGAGCCAGGAGTCACATGACCTGACTTAAACAAGTTGAAAAACGTATTGGGGTGTTACCATTTAGTGGTCAATTGTACGGAATATGTACTGTACTGTGCAATCTACTAATACAAGTTCCAATCAATCAATCAAAAGTGTGAAGGAAAAAAGACCATTTTGTTATTTGAACCGTACACCCTGTCAAAAGCCTAAAGACTGACTGCACAGTTCCTGTCTTCACAATAAAAGTGCCGCTCCATCGCGCCTGCGCTTTCAAAATAAGAGTCTCCGAAAGCCTGCGCAAACAAGCTAGCAAGCTACGGAGTTTGCCGCCAATGTATTTCTTGTAAAGTGTATAAAAACGAATATGGAAGCTGGACATATAAGATGCCAAAAACCAACCACTTTCATGTGGTATTAGACAGAAAGGAGGAACATTTTTTCTCCTCCATTTGAAAACGTGGACGCTATCAGCACTACTGTCTGATTACAATCAATGCAAGTCATCAGAATCAGGTAATACACCAACTTATATTCTTGTCTTCATGAAAGAAAGGAATCTATATGTGTTAAACATGCATGTATATTCATTAAAACACTATTAACATGTAAACAAAAACGGCAAAAAAATAAATATAAATTATATACTGTATATATCAATGTATATATATATATATATATATATATATATATATATATATGTATATATGTGTGTGTGTGTGTGTATGTATAAATATATATATATATATATATTTATGATATGTGTGTGTATGTTACTCATCAGTTACTCAGTACTTGAGTAGTTTTTTTACAACATACTTTTTACTTTTACTCAAGTAAATATTTGGGTGACTACTCCTTACTTTTACTTGAGTAATAAATCTCTAAAGTAACAGTACTCTTACTTGAGTACAATTTCTGGCTACTCTACCCACCTCTGACAATAACTCATACATACCGTATTTTTCGGACTATAAATCGCAGTTTTTTTCATAGTTTGGCCGGGCTCCAGTGCGACTTATATATGTTTATTTCTTTTTTTATTATGCATTTTCGGCGGGTGCGACTTATACTCCGGTGCGACTTATACTCCGAAAAATACGGTAGTAACACTGGCGAGCAGTAGAGAATATGGAGGAATTTTTAGTCCAGAACATATTTTGCCTCATTCATTATTGACGTATTTCTTGCCACTTCATGTTGTATTTTTTAATGATATTTTCACTTCATTTTCTCATATTTGGTCCCAAATACACAGCACACCAAATCTGATTGTTTTGCCCTCAAAGGACAGATCTGATTTTTCTTGCCAGTCTAAATGCTTCAAAGCGCATTAGATTCAGGCCACATCAGGCGGAAGTCCAAATCCGATTGGAATGTGATCTTTTCAAATGTGACTTAAGTCTAAACGCAAGCCGTCTGGACTTTTTCGTCAGCTTTGGGCGAGCTACGTCATTTGTGTACTCGGGGGGGAAAGACGCAGCCCGCCAGCACAAGTGGATACTTTGTCACAACATTCGGTTCCGGTGAGTAAAGTCTGTTTTCGAACGCCAAATTTTCAGTGCATCACTAGTACGTGACATATGAATATATATTTTGATTCCTAAGAAATAGCGATTGTTGAAGGACAAGTGAGTTGAAGAGTAAAGCTAAGGTCGATCCTCGCTGATGTCCATGCCTCTTCTACTTGACAGCCATAAAAAGATTGTAACCCTTCCAAAGATATTGCACAAAATATATACATTATATTACTTTTATTTCTTTTCACGTAAAAAAACACTCATTTTTAAGATGTGGCAACCATATCTATGAAGAGATCGCCTGAAACTGAGTTGGCCATACTCTCTTTATACACGACTCTGTGCATGACCACATTTACCATTAAAAATGGAAAAGTTTGGCTTGTTTCTACAACAATTGCCAAAGTGACGATGGCTTTCACAAGTCCACAAAAACAGCATTAATTAATAAATTAAATTTTAACGTGATCACATCCATGACTAGAAACAACATCCAGTGCCTTGCATAAGTCACTTCCCTCTCACTTTTATCCACATTTTTTATTACCTTACAGCTATTTTCCAAAATATTTTAATCAATAATTCCTGCTGAAAATTCTACTAAAAATAACCCATAATGAGAAAGTGTGAAATGTTTTCATTTTTTTCTAATTGTTTGCAAATTCAGTAAAAAATAAAAATAGTTGAAGCCGCAGTAATGGTGATTTTCGTTTAACATGCCACTTTTGTGATATGTTGTGCAGAATTGTTTGAAAAATGTATTTAATGCATTTTGAAACACACAACTGAAAGTTAGGAGTGTGGTAATGTTTGATATTAAACATGAACAAGGTTTGTTTTTAACACACTTACAAACAATTCAATATAATTTACTCAACTTTATAATTCCGTTTAGCCAATTTTGAGCCAATTGAATACATTCAGGAACCTAAAGAAGTCTGTGATATTGTATGCGTATTTAATTTTTAAGTTTTTCATTTTGAAGAAATTTGGAAACATTTTTGTCACTCTGTTATTGTGCAATATTTTGTGTACATTTTGCAGTTGAAAATTAATTTAATCCGTTTTTTTTAATGCAACCGGAACCTAAAGTAACAGTTGTGTGCTACTGTACGCGCATGATTAATATTTCTGTTTTTCATTGTTAAAGAATTTGCAAACCATTCAAAAACAATTGAACTACTTTATCATTGCGGGTAATTTTGTGTCAAAAATAATTAAGTGGAAAATGACTTTAACCCACTTTGGAATGCAGCTGTATCTGGACAAAGATAAGTGAGTGTGATTACATCTGCATGAAGCTAATTTGAATTCTTAGCGGGCACAAAAGGCGTTCAAACTTTGGCACCATGATCTGTTTTTTTTTTTACAGTCACAAGTAGTCCAAATGCACAAACATGTTAAAAGAGCCCACAGAGTCACTTTCTTCATTTCAAAACCTCATTGAGGTCCGCCATAACAAATAAAATAAAAAATTCAGTGGATTTCACGACTTCATAAAACGAGCAACGTTGGTTTGAGTCATCTGCTGATTCACGCTCTGGCAGACCACAAACGTCCTTTGCAGTACTAAAAAGGTTGTCACGGAAGTTCTTCCGTCTTCCTGGTGACCAGGCCTTGCCTCTCCATGATGTTCCACAGCTTGCGTAGGTTAGAGCGGGTGATGGCGTCATCAGGTTTGAGCTCCAAGGCTCTCAGGTAGTTGCTCTCGGCTTCTGACAGTTTTCCGTTCAGGTGCAGGATGGCGCCGAGGTTCATGAGGGCACCCGGGTACTAGGAATATAGAAGAAGTCATTGTTTTATAACATCAGTCCCTCCAAAATTTATTTGGCTTTTTTTGTGATTGTCGCAGCCTAAAATGGCAGAATTTGCGACAGTTTTTTCAGAATGTTTCGACAAAAGTTACAATGTTTTGAGGCCTATTTTTTTATTTGTTATTGTTTTAAATGTTCCTTGTAAACTTAACCGAAAAAAACATGAACTTTTTGCATACATTGGAAAACAAATACTCTATTAATGTTTTACTCGTTTTATACCACAATAACTTAAAATAAGACACTAGATGGCAGTATAAGCACATACTTATTTTATTACCTGCATTGCGTTGGTGTATTCCCAACACAATTTCTATTTCTACTGTAGGAGAACTTACATTCAGAGGAGAAGTGCTACACTTCTGTGTTTAGATACCAATTTCGAGCATCAATTACAAAAAATGTGGATTGTTATGATCATGGTTTGATTGACAAAGATGTTTGGTAATGTAATCTGTGACATTTCTACCTGAATAAATTATTCTGATATTCTGTACATCGCATGTTGTACAGGTTAATGGTATTCATATCGCTGCATGACAATGTCTTAACCTTCTCTTTTTATTAACAAAGTAATGTTCAGCCTGCTAAACATTCTGTAATTGCTGACTATCAACCGGAACAGGTTATAAAAGCATATACACAATATTTCAGCCAGCCAGAAAATGTCCACCCCTATATTCCTCAACTGATATACTCACACTTATTTAGGTAGAACTATCACAGATTACATTACAAAACATATTTGACAATCAACGCATGATCATAATGTAAGACATTTTTCATTTTGGTTAGTACAGTTGGACCGAATGTGACGCGTAGCACTGTTATTGTTAAGCCGAAAGTGTGTGATTGGTTTGAGAAGCGGCGCCTTGACATATTTTGACAGAGCTAAAAAGTGCCTCTCAACATCCTGCCTATCGTCTTTCCTTTCAGCTGAGCTTTAATTCCAGCATGCCAGCAGGCATTTGCGCCAGTGATGACGTCTCACGGCAATCGTGGATGAAAACTGTCTTATCGGGAGAACGACTTGGCATGGTTATTGGTAAATGGTCTGTGTGTGGGGGTCATCCTGGTCGTGGAACTGTGGACTAGTTCTATACTCTCTGCAGGGTCCTTGAGGGTGCATGGTTGTTTACCCAACCAGTCTACATGTGTTTTGTGGACTTGGAGAAGGCATTCGACCGTTTCCCTCGGGTAGTCCTGTGGGGAGTGCTCAGAGAGTATGGGGTATTGGACCGCCTGATTGTGGTGTTCCGCCGCCTGTATGATCAGTGTCAGAGCTTGGTCCGCTTTGCTGGCAGTAAGTCAGAACCGTTTCCAGTGAGGGTTGGACTCCGCCAGTGTTGCCCTTTGTCACAGATTGTGTTTACAACTTTTATGGACAGAATTTCTGGGCACAGTCTGAGTGTGGAATGGATCCAGTTGGGTGGGTGCAGAATTAGGTCTCTGCTTTTTCAGATGATGTGGTCCTGCTGGCTTCTTCTGGCCAGGATCTTCAGCTCTTATTGGCTCGGTTCGCAGCGCAGTGTGAAGCGACTACAATAAAAATCAGCCCTTCCAAGTCCGAGTCCATGGTTCTCGCCCGGAAAAGGGTGGAGTGCCATATTTGGGTTAGGGACGAGATCCTGCCCCAGGTGGAGGAGTTCAAGTTCATTGGGGTCTTGTTCACGAGTGAGGGAAGAGTAGATCATGATATCGACTGGTGGATTGTTGCGGTGTCTGCAGTGATGCGGACCCTGCATCGGTCCGTCGTGGTAAAGAAAGAGCTGAGCTGGAAGGAAAAGCTCTCAATTTACCGGTCAATCTATGTCTATCCTCACCTATGTTCATGAGTTTTGGATTATGACCAAAAGGACAAAATCACGGGTACAAGCGGCCAAAATTAGTTCACTCCGTCGGGTGGCGGGGGTCTCTCTTAGAGATAGGGTGAGAAGCTCTGTCATTCGTGAGGAGCTCAGAGTAAAGCCACTGCTCCTCCACATCGAGAGGAGACAGATGAGGTTGTTCGAGTATCTGGTCAGAATGCCCCTCGGACGCCTCCCCGGGGAGGCATTTAGGGCGTGTCCAACTGGTAGGAAACCACGGGGAAGACCCAGGACAAGTTGGGTAGACGGTCTCCCAGCTGGCCTGGTAATGCCTCGGGTTCCCCGGGAAGAGCTAGACGCATGTAAGAGCATCTGTTGAGATCGTGTTGTTGTTGGTAAATGTGAGGTGATTAGAGCTTATCGTCATACTTCAACATCTCTAACATGTCTAATGTTGCCTCTTTGGTTAGCATTGCAAAATGAAAATATGTTCTTAGATGCCTTACCCTGGAGAAATAAAGGGTAAATATATAAATGGAAAGTAAATGTTTATAAACTATATTAACCAGAAGGCTTAGCGCTGTGGACAGGAACCGGAAGTAGGCTTGAACTATGTAGAAGGATGATTTTATTACTGTTTGATCAATAAAGAGTTGTTCTATTGCTAGATGTTGTTGTTCCACCTTCGTCTACACAAGAAAAGAAACAAAATCAAAAGTTTTGATTAGTTAGTTGATGTGCGGGTTCTTAGGTGCCACTTAGAAACAAATTTGATCAAAAATCATGCTGTGGGCTTTGGACAAAGTCGCGAGTCTGCGTATACTTAGCTGGGATTAGTTAAATTTGCAGGATATCCTGGAGGAACTGTGTTATGCAGCGTTACAGCGCTAACCAATAAGCTAGCGGTATCCGTGGTAACAGGTCAAGTGCAGCAGAAAGATAAATGGCGGTAGCTTCCTGCTAACTCTCAATGACCTCCGAGACCAAAGCTTGCCTTTGAAGGGACTAATTCACACTGATCATGGGGCAGGATGTGACCGTACCCTGCTTCCTCCACCGAGTATTACTTACGTCTGGTCTGAGGCCGGCTGCTCGCTGGTACAGCCGCTCCGCCACCTCGTTCAGACTGGCCTGTCTGTGTAAAACAACCGAGACGTAAAAAGACAACACGTTTGGAAAATGTGTTTTAAGCAAACCTGAGCATGTGTGCTGCACTGAAGACAACGTCAAACTCTGAGCTGTCCAACTCGGCCGCTCTCTCCGCCATCTCCGCCGCCTCGGGGAGTCGCGAGTGCTCCAGCAGGAACTGCCCTGCGGAAACGACAACAACGGAGGACCAATGGAGATGGCGAAAAAGAAGGGAGCTACGCGGGAAAACGAAGAGGAAGGAGCTGTGATTGTTGCGGCGCTTCTTCGATATTTGAACGACCTGAAAGTAACGGCCACCTGGCTCTCCAAAAACAACTTCCTGTCCCTTTCGGGACTGCAGATGAAGCCGCAGATGTGAGGAAGAGGAGAATGCGCTGGAGGCTTTGAACATCCATCCATCCATCCATCCATCTTCTTCCGCTTATCCGAGGTCGGGTCGCGGGGGCAGCAGCCTAAGCAGGGAAGCCCAGACTTCCCTCTCCCCAGCCACTTCGTCCAGCTCCTCCCGGGGGATCCCGAGGCGTTCCCAGGCCAGCCGGGAGACATAGTCTTCCCAACGTGTCCTGGGTCTTCCTCGTGGCCTCCTACCGGTCGGACATGCCCTAAACACCTCCTTAGGGAGGCGCTCGGGTGGCATCCTGACCAGATGCCCGAACCACCTCATCTGGCTCCTCTCGATGCGGAGGAGCAGCGGCTTTACTTTGAGCTCCCCCCGGATGACAGAGCTTCTCACCCTATCTCTAAGGGAGAGCCCCGCCACCCGGCGGAGGAAACTCATTTCGGCCGCTTGTACCCGTGATCTTGTCCTTTCGGTCATAACCCAAAGCTCATGACCATAGGTGAGGATGGGAACGTAGATCGACCGGTAAATTGAGAGCTTTGCCTTCCGGCTCAGCTCCTTCTTCACCACAACGGATCGATACAGCGTCCGCATTACTGAAGACGCCGCAACGATCCGCCTGTCGATCTCACGATCCACTCTTCCCTCACTCGTGAACAAGGCTTTGAACAATGGAAGGAAACATCTCTCCATTTAAGCGGAGCTCACATAGAGATGGAAGATGGGAGATAACACGCAGCCCAAACAAATATCAGCTAATACGCCAGTCTGCCAGATATGGAAGGGAACACAATGGCCACCTGGGCAGGAGATAGCACCGCACGATTGCTACAGCACACATCAGGCACACTTGCTTGACTTAGGATTTCAAAGCAACTTATCCATCAAATTGTGCACTGTAAAAATTACAATTGATTTTCGGTGAATTTTTTTTTAATTGGCCGCTCATTCGCCATAATTTTTCCGTAAAAAACACTAGTACTCTTTTTCCATGGACAGCGACACACTCTAAAATCTGTGGATTTTACGGTAAAGAACTGGCAGCTCAGTCGCTAGATTGTTACCTTGAAAAAACAGTGATATTGTTATTCCCATTTACTGTACAGTAGTACACAGTAATAACAATAACCTTGGATTTGTATCCTGGCAGAACAGTCGGCAGAATTTGACAGTAAAAAAATTTAACATTTTTCAATTGACCGTAATACACAGTCATAGCAAATATTACGATAAAAAACTGTCCGTTCTGTAGCCAGAGTTTTACTTTAGAATCAGTGGTACCTTTTTTTTTTCATTTACACTAATACATTTTTTAAAAACAGTAACTGTAGATTTGACTGCAAAAACCTGACAGCTTATAGTCACCAGATTTTCACCGTAAAAAAACAACTATCGTTTTTTTTTCATTTACAGTAATACACAGTAATGATAATCGTAGATTTTACAGTAAAAAGTGGCAGCACAGTCGCCAGAATTTTACAGTAAAAAAACGTGGTACTGCTTTTCAATTCACATTAACACTGTACAAACAACAAATGCAGATTTTACGGTAAAGAACTGGCAGCTCAATCGCCTGAATTTTACCGTTAAAAACAGTGGTATTGTTTTTCCATTATCCGTAATACACAGTAAAAAACAATAACCATAGATTTTACGGTAAATTACTGGCCGCTCAATTGGCATAATTTTAGCGTAAAATAAAAAAACAGTGGTATTGTTTTTGTAATTACAGTAGTACACGGTAAAAACAACAACTATGTTTTACGGAACAAAACTGTCAGCTCTGTCAACAGAATTGTACAGTAAAAAAAACAGTTGTAGCGTTTTACCATTGTAAAAGCAAACCTTATATTTTACGGTAAAAAACTGGTCGCTCGGTCGACAGAATAGTACCTTAGAAATAGTGGTACAGTTTTTCCTTACAGTAATATACTGTTCAAACAACAACCTAAACTGGCAACTTGGTCACAAGATTTTTACCAAAAAAACAACTGTGGTAATGTTCATCCATTTCCAGTATTCCATCCATCGTATTTTCTACCGCTTGTCCCTCTCGGGGTAGCGAGCTGGCTGGAGTTTATCCAAGCTGCAGTCTGGCATTTACAGTAATACCCAGTAAAAACAATAACTGTAGAATTTACGGTAAAAAACTCAGCACAGTCACCAGAATTTTAAAGCACAAACAACTGTAGATTTTACAGTTAAGAACTGGAAGCTCGGTTGCCAGAATTTTACCGTAGTATTCACAGTGTTTTTATTCCAAACCACATTAAATAGAAAAAAGGTACTGTAAAATTCTGGTGATTGAGCTGCCAGTTTTTTACAGTAAAATCGGCTTTTTTTTTACATTGCAGCTATCGAGTGATTGTGATGGAGAACGTCTGATAAAATAGCTCCAGTTCTTACCGTAGTGCATGTAGCAGTTTCCCCTCATGGGGTCCAGCTCGATGGCTCTCAGGTAGTATTTTCCTGCCTCTGTGGTTCGACCCTGTGAGAAAGTATTGTTTAGACGCGAAGTAGATGACATTCTAATTGTAAATATGTTACCATAGAAATGCTTACGTACGACAACCGTGAAAAAATTCCAATTACCCTCCTCTTTTGGGAGAATAGGTTGCTTTTAAAGTGGTTTGAGAGTCAGGCTTTGCTACACATCTTAAAATAGTAGCACTTTTAAACTGTCTGAATTTTATCAGAATTGCTAGATGTTGACACTTTGAATACAGGTTATTAGACGTACTTAAAAAATGCTCCGGTGAAACATAGTACAAGACGCCACTTTGACCTTTCCTCCCAGCGCTTGACTCTATGGACAACACGTGTAGCTAATCGAATAAGGAAGCCCAGTAATTTAATAGTATGGAAGTGTGTCCACTGGGCCCATTGTCCGGCGTGCGTCCAATCTCCGGTGCCTGAAGCCCCCGTGGAGGAGCGAGGCCTCTATGGCTGTTTTCAAGTTCTGGCAGCATGCCTGGACTACATCAAGTGGACCTGAGTTCATTTTAGATCTGCTGATGTCTCACCATGATGGACAGCAGCTTGGCATAAGTGAGGTGGGCCGGGATGTGGTCCGGTTTGGCCCTGAGGGACTCCTTGTACCAGTGGCCTGCCTCCTCCAGCTTGTTAAGCCTCATGTAGGCTTCTCCTACAGAGAAAGGAGATGTTTTTCTGGTGGGAAACACTCGCTGAGCAGTTGACTTCAGCATGACATCACTTTGGTCCGTCCACCTGACTAAACACGTCTTCTAGCAAACATCTCACTAGAAGCTTCTTCTCTTGTCATCAGAGCTTTAATAACAACTAGTCGGGTCTGATTTATCCCCCCGGATTATCTTCATTGTTTGGAGCCACAGTGATTGCTTTGGCAACTGATCGACTATGTTTGCTTTTAACGCCAAGCAAAACAAAAATGACGTACCCATCATGTTGAAGAGGCTGTGTGGTGCAAACTGTCTGGGCATCCTCTGCACTGCCTCCTTGTAAACAGAAATGGCCTCCTGTAAAAGAAGGAAACATTTCACTGTAAAATAAAATATATGTTTTACAGTAAAAAACTATCAGCTCAGTTGTCAGAATTTTATCGTAAAAATAACAATGGTACCGTTTTTCAATTTACAGTAATGCACTGTAACAACTGCGGTAGATTTTATGGTTAAAAAATAAAAACTGCCAACTCAGTCACCTGGATTTTACTGTAAAAATATCAATGGCACCATTTAATTTATGCTAATTAATTGTAAAACAAACTGGCAGGTCGGTCACTAGAATTCTAAAGCAAAAACATATACGGTACTGTTTTTTAATTTACAGGATTGAACTGTAAAAACAACCATCGATTGTAGGGTAAAGCTGGCAGCTCAAACAATTTTACTGTAAAAATAATGGTAGTAACTTTTTTTATTTTTTTAATTTTCAGTGATGTAGTGTAAAAACTACTGCAGATTTTACGGTTTAAAAAAAACCTGGCAGCTCAGTCACCTAAATGTTACTGTAACAATAACAATGGTAGTGTTTAAAAAATGTTTTCAATAAAGCATTGTCAAACAATCATAGATTTTAAAAATAACACTTGTAATAATTGTTCAATTGTACAAGCGACCATAGATTTTATAGTAATAAAAAAAAAACTACCTGAAAGCTCAGTCACCTGAATTTTACTGTAAAAAAAACACATATATATATATATATATATATATATATATATATATATATATATATATATATATATATATATATATATATAAATATATTATTATTATAATTTTTTTGGTATTGTTTTTTTATTTTATTTATTTTTTTACGGTAATACACTGTAAAATAGACCATAGAGTTTAAGGTAAAAACGCTGTCAGCTCAGTCACTACAATTGTACTGTAAACTAACAATGGTACCGTTATTACATTTCCAGTAATTTGGTGTTGAAAAACACTGTAAATATTACAGTAAAATTCTGACGACCGAGCTGCAAGTTATTAATTGTAAAATCTACAGATTTTATTTTTACAATGTATGCACATTGATAGTATTTTATAGTTAGTGGTACAATACGGCGCACACTGACCTCCTGCTGGCCCTGCTCGTGCAGCATCTTCCCCAGGTTGTACAGGCAGCTGGTGACCGAGCTCTTGTGGGTGTGAGGGTCCTTCAGGTTCTCGTCAGGAATGTTGGCACAAGTCACGAAGGTCCGCTTGGCCTCTTCCAGGCTGCCCCGGTTCATCAAGATGATGCCCGTGTTCAGGTAGGCCGCTGCAACAGTTCATTAAAATTCTTAAAAAGATCCTTCAAATTTCATCACTTGCATGACCAAATGACAAAAAAATGTCCACTTCCCATAAACTGCTGTAAAAATACTATATTAATGTATTTTTCAGTCTTTTTAATCTGTGACAGAAATGTGCTATTTTTTTATTTTTCAAAATGCAGTTATTTTTAGAGTATATGGGCATGACATTGAGTTGCATATACTGTATTATTTTTTTGTCAGATGAACAACATAAAACTCACACTCAAGGTCCTCAGTACAAAAAAATGTAACTTCCCAAAAACTACTGTAAAATATTTTTTTCTATAATGAATGCATATTTACATAGATGAAATACATTTTAAAGTGTATCCCTCATTATTATATTATAATAATAATAAGCCCTGAGTTGTGTCAGTGATTAGCAGAAATATTATTGTACAATTTACATTTACAATTTTAATTTCAAAAACTCAAACTTGGGTCCCCAGGACAGAAATGTCTACTACCCAAAATTGCTGTTATAATATATTTGTTTACATGTTTTTTTAAATTGCATATTATAATTGTAAATAAATAAAACAATTACTACTGCGGTCTAAAAATACATGTAATAAATACGTGAGTGTATGTAATATATATATATATATATATATATATATATATATATATATATATATATATATATATATATATATATATATATATATATACATATATACACATTGTCATTGAGTAATTTGCAAAACTTCCTATACTTGTTTCTTTAAAAAAGTAGTGTGTGTATATATATATATATATTAGAGATGCGCGGATAGGCAATTATTTCATCCGCAACCGCATCAGAAAGTCGTCAACCATCCGCCATCCACCCGATGTAACATTTGATCAGAACCGCACCCGCCCGTTGTTATATATCTAATATAGACGATGCAAGGCATTAGTGAGGTTATAAAGCTTTTGCCTGTTAAAGAAAGGAGACTGATCCAATGCAGCACAGACATTCGCGTGCCACGCTGTCACGACCCAGACGCATACCAGTGCGCAATCATATGGGAGCCGCGCTGAGCGCACCTCCAAGCGCGTCTCGCTGCCGGCGACGGCCGGGTATGGGCCTGACGCTCCAGCGCCATCCATTTTCAGGGCTAGTTGATTCGGCAGGTGGGTTGTTTCACACTCCTTAGCGGGTTCCGACTTCCATGGCCACCGTCTAGCTGCTGTCTATATCAACCAGGGTGAGCCCCACCCCTTTCGTGAGCGCACTGCGCGCGGAGTGACCCCTGTTACGCGCCCCCGGCAACAGGGGTGGCGGGCAGGTAAGCTGCGCGGGCAGGTAAGCTGCGCGGGCGGAGCGCGCGGAGTCACCCCTGTTACGAGCCCCCGGCCACGGGGGTGGCGGGCAGGTAAGCTGCTTACCTGCTGTGCGTGACGCCGGCCGCGGCGAAGGCGGACGAGGCGGGGTGTCGGTGCGGTGGGCGCGGTGGTGACCCTGGACGTGCGTCGGGCCCTTCTCGCGGATCGCCTCAGCTACGGCTCCCGGTGGGGCCCTCTCGGGGGAAGGGGCCTCGGTCCCGAACCCCGGCGAGGCGTCCCTTCTCCGCTCCGTAAAAGTGTCCATCTCTTTTTTTTTTTTTTTTCTTCTGTTGTGGCATATGCTGCAGGTGCCTGCTCGTTTTTCGTATGTGGGTAACAACATTTAACTATGTATATATATTTCCGAATTGGTTTAACTGCCACCCGCCTGAATCTATTTAAAATCTAATTTTTTTAAATAATTTGAACCACCCGACCCGACCCGCGGATAAAATCAAATTTTTTTTTATTTCATCCGCCCGATCCGCGGATAATCCGCGGACTCCGCGGTTGTGCCCGCAAACCGCGCATCTCTAATACATACATACACACATTGCTATTAAGTAATTTGCTATATTTGTTTCTTTAAAAAGGCTAAAAAATGTATACATACATTTAAAAACAAAGCTGTTATTCATTAGTATTAACATGTATTTTATTATCGTTTTGCCATATTTTCAATCATTTTGCCATATTTTCAATTGTTGCTCCTTATTGTACAATGTACTTTGTTGAGATTTTTTCAAGTGTCTAGAGTCTTTTAATTAGTTTTTTATAAAAAACAGCTAGCAACAAATCTAGCACCTTTTTATGGTGTTATTATAAAATGTACTCGTGTTTAGAGATTATTTTTGTCCCTTAAAGTTCCTGACTGTTGCTCTAGTTGGAATTTCTCTCTTTAAAAGCCGCCACTGTCCTCTTAATATTTGCACATTTTGGAGATGGCTGTCCGCGGGTATATCTGCAATATATATTAAAAATACGTCCACATCGCAGACATGCTTACAACACTCCAGACAACAACGTGCATTTTTTTGTATCCGGTTTCGGCGCCGCGATTTTTGGTAATCAAAGTCTTTTTCGGTGGTCGAGTTTTTGGTACATCATTTTTCAACAGTGTGCAAATAATAGGCTGTGTATATCAACTCATACTGTAACGACCAGCTGGTGTTAATGTTTTATGTTCATGTGGTTTTGATTTGATGTCAGTTTTTCCCATGTTTCCAAACACACTGTCCGTACCTGAAAGGTGATTGCCGGAAAATTAGGAAGTGTTGTTGTGTGTCTGGGGAAGAGCAGACTCACGAGACAAAAGTGTTTGCACGAGAGGTAAAAACCTGTTGGAATTGTGCCATTTATTATCATGAGAATGGTAATAAAAGTTAAAAATAGCGTCAGACTTTGTGTGATTTCTTCTGGGGGCTACAATACATTATATTATTATAATTTGTGTTCAAGTTTAAAAAAAAAACTTACCGTAATTCCAAGGTGTGGCGGTAATAAAATGCAGTGTGTGTATGTGTGTGTATATATATATGTACATTATGTATATATACACAGTATATGTATATATTTATATTTATCTATTATTATTTTTTTACATTTAAAGGTCACCGATGTTTTATTAGAAAAAAAAATGCATAAACTACATTTGAAGGTGTATTTGCATATTACAGTATTATTAGTAGGCCCTGATATGTGTCAAAGATTGACAGTAACATTTCAATGTTTTTCCAATGTGAGTTAAAAATAAACTCTCACTCAAAGTCCTCAGGACAACAAATGTCCACTTCCCAAAAAATATTATATCTTGATATATTTTGTCAACATATACAAACCAAATACTAAATCAGTATTGGGGATTGTAATGCTGTAAAGGCCACTGCACATGTTTGATAGTGACACATCCTTATAAAAAAAACAGTAAATAGTACCAAAAAAAATTGCTGAATAGTTTTTAATAAGGGTTAATTAGTTATGATTTTGTTTTTATTAAAGCGGATAGTCCAAATTAAAATGTCACCATAAATGATTGTATTCATTAAAATATGTCAATACTGTACTTAAAAAAACTTTTTCAACGGAACATGTTTGATCATTAGAGAAAAACGTGTAACTTTTTTGTGTAGATTAAATTACAGGGTAATTTAAAGAACATATCTTTTGGTAAAGTCGACTTATTATTTTTTTTATTTTATTTTTGTCCTGTCCAGCTTCTCAGGCAAATCATATAGTTGATGTAGATGCCAATATCGGCTGTTCAGATTTACTTTACAAAAGAGAAGTGTAGGATACTTCTCTTGTTGCCTTATTTGTATTTTACTTTATTGAATGTATTTATAATATCATTTGGTGCAGCCGGGCCGGAGCAGGAGGGGATAGAAAGAGAAAAAAAGGAAGACAGAGGGGGAAATTGGGTGGACAAGAGTCGACTTATTATGTTTATACGGCCAAAGCTGCTTGGAAATCTGAGAATATTCTTCAATAATGTTAGCATGATAGTATTTATCAACGCTACGTTGTGTTTCCTTACACGCCAGCGTGGGCCGACTCCCGATAGCCTTTTTGTAATAGTGAAGGGCCTCGGAAAACCTCTCGTTCTCCTGCAGCAGCAATCCCCTGGAAGAAAAGACACGAGGCAAACGTGACGCATCGTTCCTGCCCGTCAAAGAGGCCGTCTTTTAAGGGGATCTGCACTTTTCTGCCTCATTGTGCCCGTCGTTCACAATCCTTATGTGAGACAAGAACACACATTTTTTTCTTTTCTCTTAGACTTAGACTTAGACAAACTTTAATGATCCACAAGGGAAATTGTTCAAATTTCGCTCTAAATAATGGAAAACTGCATGATAGCTCATCAGGAGCACAAGTGTTGTGGTGAAAGATACAACTATCCCAACAGTCAGATTCCCAGTGAGAGCGGACAATGTAAGTGAATGTTTTATGTTTCTATTTTATTTTGTTTTTCTATGTTTCTAATGGCTTAATGTTTTACTGCAGATGGATTTGCTTATCACACAGCTTCTAAAACTTGTAGCTCATCCTCTGTATATTCAGACTCAAAAACATATAGTTCTGAATGATCATTTGTCCCAAAATAGTCATTAGAGGTAGCAAACACAGAACATGCTTTCCATATTGTTGTTGACGGAAGTATAATGCTTGTTGCTATGCGCTCTGTGAAATCAATACGCCCAGGAAGTTCCTGTAATGACCAAAATACTGTAAATATTATGTTATCATGAATGTTCTTCTTACTACATTACAGCCTGTATCTATAACCAGAGGGCCTTATAGGCGAAATAAGGAAATAACTTTTATGTTTAGCCTCCTCTAGCAATTTTTCACTCTTTAGAATGCACAAACAAATACATTGTATTCCTGTGGATTATAGGCAACATTCCAAAAAAAAAATGCAGTTGTCTTTTAATGCTCACAGGTTGTATAGCATGTCGGCCATGTTGCTCCTGTAGTGTAGGGCGTTTCTGTAGGCTTTCTCGGCCTCTGCCATCTTGCCTTGGCTCTTCAGCACGTTACCCAAGTTGCCCCAAGCTGCAGGAGACATCGACACACATTGTTACGTTTTAAAAACTTGGGGATCTCCCGATCAACATTTTTAGCCTGCGATCTCGATCTGATTTTTTTTGGCCTAAGATCCAATTCAATTTTGAGTCCAGATCCGATACATAATAGATAGATTATAGAAGTGAAAATGCTCTATAGCAGGTGACTAAAGCATATCTTATTAAATGTAAAATTTACTGATATTGTTGTAAAAATATAACATTTGTGGTATTGAATGCTACATACAATTATTTTAACAAAATAAAGTAGCTAGTGCACAATAACTTAACAAAAGCTATTGGCTCCCATTTCAATCATTTGGGGTTTGTCCTCAAAGCCTTCTTATATTCAGAGACTTACTCACTGACTCTGTAAACAGTAATAAAAAATTTAAAAAATCCATCTAATCACTTTAGTATTATTTCCATGTATATACTGACACTATACTTGGTATCGATATTATCAATCTCTAGCTCGATCACCCCTACTTTACATTGAAGCTTTAGTGGTTAGCATTTGGGGCGACGAGGCTGGATTGGTGAAGTGGCCATGCCAGCAACTTGGGCGTTCCAGGTTAGATTCCCGCATTCGCCATCCTAGTCACTGCTGTTGTGTCCTTGAGCAAGACACTTGACCCACCGTCTCCCAGTGCCACCCACATTGGTTTAAATGTAGCTTAAAGATGTAGATAATGGGTTTCACTATGTAAAGTGCTTTGAGTCTCTAGAGAAGAAGCGCTATATAAATATAACTCACTTCACTTCACATGCTCAGCCATTCCTTTTCCTCTAGTCCTCCAGTGATAATCACTCAATCAATCAAAGTTTATTTATGATACTTGGAACAAACTTAGTTTATTTTCCACCATATTTATAATTTTTCGCCATGGTTAAGGCTTAAGGATAAATATCTTAGAAACGGTTTCGCACTGTGGATAGACGATGCATTTGTTGCAGCTTGCTCTCAAATCCGAGGCGGTGTTCTGGCAAGGCTTGCACCCTCCTGGAATTCATGCAACTGCTGCAAGTTTATAAGGAATATGGAAATGTAATTGTGTCAGCCTGAGCGTGCATCCCTTTTGAAGGACTCTTTCACGTGAGTACAATCTTTAGCATGTAAAAACTAGAGCACAGCTGTGGTAAAGATCGTCTGGACTCAGCTGTTCATCAGCCGTTCAGTTAAGAAAGGTAAATATCGGCCCTGATCTGATCGCAGGATCAGGACATCTCCAGAGAAAACTAATTTAAGATGCTAAAAAAATGGCAACCTTACCTTTTGCAGGGTTGACACTAATTCCAGACCTGTAGAGCTTCTCCTCGTTGCTCCAATCCTTGTTCCTTTCAATGGTTCTCAGCCCATTCAGGAGCACCAGCCCCAAACAAAAACCCAACAACAAGGCCTTGTGGCCTCTTCTCTTGAGTCTAACATACAAAGTTCTTGCACCGGTGGCCACCAGTAAACAGAAGCCGACACTGGGAATGTACAGAACCCTCTCCGCAATGACGAAACCCACGTAAAAGAACATGTTGGACGCTGGAATAAAAGGTAGCGATAGTAAGGCCAGTGAGAATATCACAAGGTTTTCTGTTGGAGGAAGGGACATCCGAGGTGGATCAATGTGAAGTCCACCTGAGCCATTAAGAGTCGTCTTTGGTGGGCAAAAGTCAGTGTTGTGGTTCGTGTCAGGGGCGTGGTAGCCGTTCCCGTTGGCGACACAATCCCCATCCTTTCCTTTAGAGGTAGGGCCGTGGAAAGCGAACCAAGCCAGGAGAAGGAACGCGCCGTAAAAGCTGAGCGTGTGAAGGTTCCTCCAGTCCACCAAGGACCTCACTAAAGGCACGGCGTCCATGGACCAGTCGAAACTGAGCTTATCCGGGCAGAGGAGCAGCCAGGCGTTGGCAGCCGGCAGGTGGAGGAAGGTCAACGCCCGAGTGAGGAGATGCGGGGAGTCCGCAGCAGGGTTGTCCGAGTTGGAGAAGTTGGGAGGCTTGTTGCCCATCCAGTAGATACGGGCTGAGAGCAGGATGACGCCCCAGCTTGCCAAAATGCACAAACTCTGGAGAAGCTTCGGGTTCTTCTTCTGGAATGGAACACAAATCATGCAGAGAATCAGTTGCCAGGCAACATATGGTGTTGCCATATAACGAGACAATAATGACTGTGTGTTGAATGATCCATGTATGATCCTTTTTCAGTGGATTGTAAAGTGGGATGGGTACCTTTTTCACATTTGAACCGATACGTACCAACTCCTGCTATGTAGGAATCGATACCCATACTCAACGGTACCAATTTTCTGTACTTTTGTGTTCATATGATAATAATCGTCGCCATTGGTTTGTCAGTTAGATTGTTAGCATAATAACTGAAAAAGTTATGTTTGGTTGTCCATAGAAACTTTCAGGAAAAGTCAGATATGGGATAAGAAACGATTAGATGATTGATTGACTGATTCGGATAATTTCTACTAAGTTCGGTCATTCGGTTCATATCAAACATTCTGTTGATTTTTGCAGTACCATGTAACCAAAAGTGGAGCGTGAACAGGTCGACTCTTATTGGCTTTTGTTAGGGATACTGCCTCCATGTTTGATCGAGTTAGTATATGCTAAGAGCTGATCGTCTTGATCGACTTGAAATTAATCACAATCACATAATCTCCCAGCTCTACCTTATGTTTACATTAGGAGTCTAATAGAGTGGAACAACTGATTACATTTCGGGGCTGATCGGGATAATTTATATTATGTTACCTTATGTTTACCTTACAAGCTTCAACTTCTGTGTGTGTATTGGGGTGCCTGGAAAAAATCGATTCACATCTAACTCTTGATTCTTATTGACAACACTTCTGAATATTTTAAAAAAAATATGTTTTTACAAGCCAATTTTTGCGTTTGCAGCCAAGAGTAGCTTGTGTAACCAGGTTTTATTTATTTACCAAATATACTGTGAGAATCGGTTTGAATCAACACAATTCTCGATCATGCCTTGTTTGCTTTGTAGGCATGAAAAATTACAAAATTACTTAGGCACTCCACTACAAATACGCCTGTTTACCCGCCAAGTGCTTAAGTCGTTAACGAGTCACCGACCGGACGTGAGGTCACGTTCAACAAAGGTATTGAAATTTGGAACCGTTTGATTTTACGTGAATTGTTACCCGACAGATTTCAATCTGTACCAATAATAGTAACGAATTCGGTACCCATCCCCTATTTGTCAATCTATAAGCTGTACACTGACTACTCTACTTTCTATATATATAAAAAAAAATGCTTGCTGCTAATTAGGGTCCATTCAGCAAAACAGTGGACTTCTCTAATGCGTCCATGTTTTAGTACTTTGGTGGAGTTGAGGTACTTCAGGGGGTTTTCTTGGGTGGAGTGTGCCTGCTAATCAGCTTAGAAGTCATTGTGTTGCCATGCAGATGCTGTTTACGTCTCATAAGAGCATTAATTCCGCCGAGGTCGCCTGTCACGCAACACTTCAAACCTCTTACTTCGTCGTCTTCTTGTTATACATGCTGATGAGCTTTGAGCTGTTGCATGAACTCATGTATTATTTTCCATAGCGTGAACTTCATTAAGACACAGCCTCATGCAAAAATACTGTACTCGTAGCAAAGTACGAAGGTGGTCTTTGTGTGGCGTGATATAGATGGTATACTGTACAATATAAATGATAGAGTTTTTAATACTACCGTCATGTCTTGATAATGCATGTTGATGAGAAATTCTGGCTGTGTCTGCAAATTTCACCGCGACAAGCCAACAACGGTGTCCTCAACTCAATGTAGTATCCTTGCTTGCGAGCTCGTGGCTAACGTCCCTACACAGTGCAGCCACTAAATCACTAATCCTCGTCTCCATAGCGGCAAATCAACTAAAGTTTTTTTTACAGGTATCACTGGAGGACTAGAGGATGAGGAATAGCTAAACATGCTACACTACACACCGTAGGACGATACAAAAAGCGATGCTAACTGCTAAGCTAGAGCTCTTGATTGTAAAGAGAAGTGGTATAGTATATATAGTATATAGTATGGTCGATACTACAGTAATTAAATCAACAGTTTTTATTATCATAAAAATGTTTTTGTTTATATTATCAGAGCCAATAGTAGTTTTTTATTTTCTTTAGTTATTTATTATAAATATTGTACATTTTAAAAGGGAATAAGGCAATAATTCAAATAATCCTGTCTTTTTGTCTGATAATAACTGTGTTAAAAATGTAATCATTCAATAATGTTGGAAATTTGAAGTATCCGTATCAGCATTGGTATGATCAATGCTGCCCCTGTAACTACTTGGTGGATGGATACCCAAATTTGTAGTGGTGAATTTTGAAAGCCACGTTACAACAGAAAATAAACAGCGTTTAACTGTAAATTAGCAAATAGATTAATAATAGTTTTGAGCAGAAGTAACAACTGGAAATGACACAATATGTTACCGCATACATCGGTGGCCACATTAGGAGCTTTTGTAACCCGTTTTGCAAAAAGCTAGCATTGTAACTTATTTATATGCTAACTTTTTTTTTTTTTGTAATCATTTTTTACAGGTATATTCCTCAGACCATACATTTTGGCATCTAATGCATGTTAACTGTTAGAAATCTTAAATGCTAACTTTAGCATGCTAGCTGTTTTGGCTAATTTTGTGGGTATACTACTCGGAGTCATATATGTTGGTACTCAGTGTATGCTAATGTTAGCATGTTGTTATTTATTTTTTTATATTTTTTTTTTTTATCTCATTTTGCAGATATATGCGCCTAAAGAGAATTTTTGTTACCTGACATTATCTGGCTGGCGTGCTTAACGTCAGCGTTTCAGTTTGGGTTCAGATTTTCAGCATTCACATGCAATTTCACCTGAAACTGCATTTTAGCTCTATATTAAAAAAAAGTTTTTTGTTCATATTTTTTAAAGTCTGGAATAGATTATAAGGATTTGTATGATTTCTTATGGGGGGGAAAATGCTTCGGTTTTCGTACGATTCGGACCTTTCAGAATGGGTTGCTAAGAAAAACCCAAGTAACACAGCATTCATGTTAGTGTGCACATTTCCACCGCGATGGAAAAGTAGTTGTCCATAACAAAACCCACGTTTAGGATTATGGTAAGAGGTTTAGCTCCAGCTCAGTTGTTGATTCCTCCAGATGAGATGTGGGGGAAAAAACTTGAAAAGGGTCAACGGGGGCAAGCAGGACCCCCATTCCCCACTTCCCATCAGGATGCTCTTAAAAGCGAGTACTTTGACAGCTGCTACATAAACGGGTCCAACATTGGTGGCATTAGAGTAGATGAGCCTTATTCAAGCCTTAACTGCTCTGCGTGTTCCTAAATTGTCTTTTAATTGCCATCTAGATGCGCAATGCTGATGCTCTTGACTGTAATCACTTCTTAAGTGAATCAACGAGCACCAAGAGCGGCCTGCAGGTGCATTAGGCTTGTTTAAAGCAGCTTGTTTCCCCTCCAAGATTGCAAATCAGTACAGATTTGCCACAGTTTGGCATCTTGTGGACTGAATACACGGCTTTGTTTTATCTTCAAGCACACTGGTTAATTAATTAGGAATGAGCATGACGCACTAAAGTTCCACAGAAGTAGATTGCAAGTAAAATAAACACATCATTTGGCTGGGGGGAGTCGTCCCTTGAGGTGGTTAACCACAACAGATGATGCAGATCATTCATTAGCCTTACGTCAGGCCACAGAAACTAATGTTTGGAATGGTGTCACTTAGATTTGGAAGGATTTGAGCTTTTTCATATCTCCGTGCTGTGGTATCGTTGTAGTTTGTTCATGTGAACGAACTGCGACCACCACGTCTACTTTTTAACGGTCTCTCTTTGAACTTGCATGTCCAATTTTCTCTATCCTCTGGTCTTATGAATTCATCTGTTGATGCGCTGACTTCATATGTATCCAGACGTATTTGATTAAAGAACTGCTTGTAAAGCCCAAAGCCTTCAGCTTGAAAAAAAAGGGAAAAAAAGCTGTCTTGTGTAGATGGGCCATTCCAGTTGTAATCTAAAATACACTTAGATTGATGTCCTTTTGCCATCTCCAAAAGTGTTTATTGAACCGTCTCAAGCAACTTAATTTTCATTTCATTTGGAGTAACAGGACTTAAAGTAACCACAGCGTTAAGATCTGGCATGGGCGCTGTTGGTCTGGACCCCAGGATACAGAGACGTCAGATAAAGTGCAGGCGAAAATGTATTTAATGACAAAAACACAATTGGTGCACAGGAAGCATTGGGGAAAGCTATGGCATGTTGAGGTACAAAGCTAAAATGATTCAGAGAGGACAGAGCTGGCATAAGAAGTAGCCTGATTGGCAACCAGGGACAGGTGAGGGAGCCAGGGCTCAGACTGAAGAAGTGGTGGCAAATTAACAAAAATAAGAGCGCTGGAAAGGAAATAAAATAAAATAAAAGAAACTCATCCTTTTCAGGCGAGATCATGACTCAGAGTGAACATAGAATTAGCAAATATATGAAATATCGTCACAAGTAGGGATGTCCGATAATGGCTTTTTGCAGATATCCAATATTCCGATATTGTCCCACTATTTAATTACCGATACCGATATCAACCGATACTGATATATACAGTCGTGGAATTAACACATTATTATGCCTAATTTGGACAACCAGGTATGGTGAAGATAAGGTCCTTTTTTTTTTAAATATTAATAAAATACAATAAGATAAACTAATTTAAAAAAAAATCTTGAATAAAAAAGAAAGTAAAACATTATAAAAACAGTTACATAGAAACTAGTAATTAATGAAAATGACTCAAATTAACTGTTGAAGGTTAGTACTATTAGTGGACCAGCAGCACGCACAATCATGTGTGCTTACGGACTGTATCCCTTGCAGACTGTATTGATATATATTGATATATAATGTAGGAACCAGAACATTAATAACAGAAAGAAACAACCCTTTTGTGTGAATGAGTGTAAATGGGGGAGGGAGGTTTTTTGGGTTGGTGCTCTAAATGTACCGGTAAGTGTATCTTGTGTTTTTTATGTTGATTTAATAAAAAAATTAAAAAAAAATTGACAAAAAAACGATACCGATAATTTCCGATATTATATTATCGGACATCTCTAGTCACAAGGCATTTATGCTAATGGGTGATAACACTCGGCACATTACAGTGATTGAAAAAAAACTTGAGTTTCTTCCAGCTGCTTTGCCAACAAACACACCATCAGCAGCTTTGTCATACTTTCATGGATAAATGTCCTCTGTTTGTATATTATTTTTTATATCCTTGGCTGGCGTTATCGACTCACTCTGCTTCAGGATGGCGCAGACTAGCAGTGCTACGCTCCAACTGCTTCACCAAGTTGTCTTTTTGAGGATTTATTTCTGTAATTCAATGAATATCATCCACCTCTTCTTCTCAGCACTGTCCTTCACACTCACTTTTTTCATACAGTTAACTAGCGCCGACCTAGCATTTTGCTTCAGTTTGTTGTCGGCCCTAAAATGTCTGCTTGTGCCACTCAGCACACTTCCACGGCGCACCAGTTGCTGCTCTGTGGTTAATGGAAACACGATTAGAGCTACTCTGATAAAGTAATCTGAACTGTGATTGGATAGACCATGTAATTTAGGGTAGATGTAATGTTGCTGTCACTTTGGGCTGCAGTATGGAGCGGTATATCTCGGTTGGTAGAGTGGCCGTGCCAGCAACTTAAGGGTTCCAGGTTCAATCCCTGCTTCCGCCATCCTAGTCACTTACGTTGTGTCCTTTACCCACCTGCTCCCAGTGCCACCCACACTGGTTTAAATGTAACTTAGATATTGGGTTTCACTATGTAATAGCGCTTTGAGTCACTATAGAAAAGCGCTATCCATCCATCCATTTTCTACCGCTTATTCCCCTTTGGGGTCGCGGGGGGCGCTGGAGCCTATCTCAGCTACAATCGGGCGGAAGGCGGGGTGCACCCTGGACAAGTCGCCACCTCATCGCAGGGCCAACACAGATAGACAGACAACATTCACACTCACATTCACACACTAGGGCCAATTTAGTGTTGCCAATCAACCTATCCCCAGGTGCATGTCTTTGGAGGTGGGAGGAAGCCGGAGTACCCGGAGGGAACCCACGCAGTCACGGGGAGATCATGCAAACTCCACACAGAAAGATCCCGAGCCCCGGATTGAACCCAAGACTACTCAGGACCTTCGTATTGTGAGGCAGATATAATTCACTATTATTTTCAGGGAATTTCACTGCAATATTGCAGAGTGATCTGGAAGAATATTGCTTTCTCTTTTTTTGTAGACTGCAGTGAACACCACACCCTCCTTTGTCTCCGTCTGTCCCATCCTCCACTCTCCACTCGTCCTACCTTTCCTCATTGGAAATCTCATCTCAGTCTGATTAGGGAGTAAATGGAACGCTGGCAGGAGCACATCTGTGGGCTCATTTGCATTTCAACACCGAGACCAGATAACGAAAAGGGAAGTGAGAGCATAGTTTCCCACTCTCGCGTCCTTCGTCCCCTTTTGTGTTCCCAAGCTTGGCTTCTCGACACGTCTGGCTCATTATCGAGGAAACAATTGGTCTCCGTGGCCGAGCCCGCCGAGTAATGAGCTCCCCTGCCAAGATAACCGTGACTGGGGCCTCACCCGGGCACTGGAGCTGTGATAAATGAGCCAGATGTGGTGGACGGATGGGGGGCTGCCAGTGAAGGATTTGTCATGAAATCTTCCAGACTTCGTCACAGTTTGGAACAATAGAGGACAAAAAAGTTTCCAGATTCCGTTTTTTCCTTTTGGTGCAAGGCAACAATCCACCATCTTGTTTTTTTTATACATTGCACCTTGCAATGTATCAAATGAAGACCCACTTGCCTCCGAATTTGTTTATTTTTCTTAGAATTAAAGTACATTAGTACCTCAATTAATGAGTTTAATTGGTTTTATGACCGAGCTCCTTACTTATAACACTAGGATCTCAAATCAGCGCCGCTCATTGAAATGAATTAAAATCAATTTAATCGGTGCTTGGCCCTCCCATAAACAGTAGACATGCCTTTTAAAAAGAAAAGCTAACGTTTAGATCAGATATATTGATTGTGAATCAATACAGTAGAACAGGCGTGCCAAATTGATTTTCATTGAGGGCCATATCGCAGTTACGGTTGCCCTCAGAAAAAAACAACAACTGGACAACAGTGATCATAATCAGCTCATTTTTAAATGTTGCTAATGAGATCAAAAATAATTATTATTTATTAACACACACAAAAGTGCCAAAAATTGGTACCATTGAGTACCGGTATAGATTCCCAGGTACTGGGAATTGGTAATGTATTGGTTCAAATGTCAACAGTACTGTACTTATCCCTAGTCTTCATGCTGCTTAGCGCATGGACAAACTATCTTGTTAGTGACGAAGACTGTCTTTATTTCATGCAAACATAAAATGATTGTTCAGGATAAATATGTCTTTGTTTGTAAACTTATTAAGGAGCACCATGATAGAAAAACTTGTCAAAGATCCTTTATACAGGTATGTGATTTTTCCGTCTAAAGTCGGAATTCCGTCTTTTAATCTCGGGGAAAAAAAAAAAAAAGATCTCCCGTTTTTCGGGGGTTTTTTCCGACCCTAAATCAAGATTCGAGACGTAGTTTATATTACGCCGTAGTTGATTGGTCGATATGTTCCTTGTGACCAATCAGGACATCTGTTATGAATGATGACGTTAATAACGTCATCATTCATAATGGTTATTACCGCCATTTTCCATATGTAAACGATGTCAGTTCTCGAGAGAAAGGACGCTTTACGAGTAAAAGAAATTGATAAACATGTCAAAAATAAGTTTCGATGGAAAGGGAAATCACTGATACTGTTGGGAAGAAGGAAGTTACGACTTTGTTCTGTGATTTTATTCGGAAAATCGATCGTCCCGGAAAGGTTTTGTGCACGTGGTGTCATGATAATATTGACTATGGATCACGAGTTTTCAAGGCTTTGGAAGTACATGCGAAACGCCAAAAACATATGAAACAACTTGAAGCAAGGAAAACGAACTTTTCACTAGCTGGTACTTTTGGATGTCAACCGAAAGTGAGCAAACCTTACGGACTTCATCCTTTGTTTACATCGACAACTGCCGTAGACATCGAGAGGAAAGATCCACCCAAACAACCCACTTTAGTTGCAGACAGGGTTGTTAATAATGAGGTAAGCTAAAAAATATTTGCTTGCGAAATACGCATGTTTGTTTTAAATATTAACCAATTATTGCTTTGCGAAATATAAATGGGTTTTTCTAAAAATAAAAAGCCACGTGAAAATATATTATGAATTTACAGAAATTCAAAGAGTCGCATTATTGATTCCAGTTAACAATTTATTTGAAATAAATTTGCATATAATACTATTTTGTAATATTAAGTTCTTATGTAGTCTCTTGAAACAATATTGTCAGTGGTGTAACAATCTTGAAGGTAAATATTTTCACACTTGTTTCATGCAATATGTCAGTGTCCTCACATTATTATTATTTCCTATTTTCAAATATGAGTAAACAATACTAAACATGTTTAATTATTTTCATAAATGTATATCCTATATCCTATTTTCCTGTAGATAATAACACTGATCAATGTGACACCTGTGGATGTGAAATGAACACAAGATGTAAATATTAGTGACTAAATACTGTTGGGACTGAACCATATACAGTGATTCATTAGGATAATTGGGTTATGTATGTTCTATTAATGATGTTTTCATGTCTTTAAACACTAAAATATTTTCTTCAAATGGTGCTGTCTTTGTTAATTTTAGCATGTTAAATTGGTGAAAAACCAGGAGCTTGGACCTGGCTGGGGGCCTTTGTCCCCCAGACCCCCGGAAATGTTTTCAGCCTTTTTCATTGTGGTCAAATCACATGCCTGTTTATATGAAAGAAGAGCTCTGCTAATTAACAGCTTACCTAATTGCACCCCAGATGAAACGCAAACAAGCAATTTCCCCACCAGAGCTATTAACTAGATGAGGTTTTGGGGTGAAAAAGAAAAGTTTATTTACCTTTCCAAGCGGGAGCAGGAGCGCTTGACGAAACGTGAGCCTGTGGAAGACAAAGAGGTCGTAGACGGCCGACACGGCCAGCACTGTCACTCCTTGCTCCTTCCAAAGCATGCTCGCCGTCGCCCCCCACAGGCTTCCCAGCATCCACAGCCGGCAGCCTAGTCGGGTCTGGAGCGTCGCCCGCAGCCCACAGTGCCTCGCGTAGCAGAGAATAGACAGCAAGAAAAACAAGGCGGCGCCCACGTCAGCCCTCCCCACCACGCCGGCCACCGCCTCCGTGTGCACCGGGTGAGTGGCGAACAGGAGACCGGCCAGCAGACTCCACAGTCCTCCACCCAGCAGGGGGCGACTGAAGGCGGTGAATGCGGTTGTGACCAAACCGTGCAGCGCCACATTGAGGAGGTGGTAACCTCGGGGATGCAGGCCATGGAGGGCGTAGTTGAGGCGGAATGAGAGGGTGCAGAGCGGGCGGAAGGACTTGTGGCTGCCGCTGTGGGTGAGCAGGGTACCCCAGAAGTCGTCGTACAGGATGTTGGTCCACGGGGTCTCTGGGAGGAGGTCCTGGTTGGTCTTGATGGCTCGGCTGAGGATGGAGAGGAAATACTTGTTGTGTGTTGTCAAATGGTATTTGCAAAAGGTAAACTTGGTAGGTTACAGGCTACTAGGAGTTAGCAGCTACACAACAGCGATGCACATAATCGCAGACAAGCTAGGCATACGTAAAAGGTGTCCTTCATTGAACAATAGTACAGTCTAAAACAGAACAATTGTCAAATAATTATAGTTGCATATTACAGTACTTACACATACTAACAATGTGTCCAAGGCAGAAACATATCAGAAAGTATTAAGTAGAAAAACGTGTCCGCATTATTCAACTTACTGCATCATGAGCTTAATTCTATTAATTATTGTAGCCACTAGAGACACATAGTGGCCACAAAAAGACAGCATATATCCATTCCAAAAGGTTAATTAAAAATAGGTTAGTGTTTTCCATACCTACTCTTGTTCTCTGTTAGACTAATTTCACTTGATCGAACCTTTTTAACATTCCACACCTACAAAATCATGAAAGTATGTATGATTCCTGCTGATATTATAGAGATTCAATTAGCCAATACCTAAGGTCCTGGTATCGTATATCGTATTCATAGTGAAAATGTATTAGGACACCCCCAGAATATACTGCTATCTTGTGTAGTTAATTTAGAAAAACATGAAAGTAGAGATGTCCGATAATGGCTTTTTTGCCGATATCCGATGTTCCGATATTGTCCAACTCTTAATTACCGATACCGATATATACAGTCGTGGAATTAACACATTATTATGCCTAATTTTGTTGTGATGCCCCGCTGGATGTATTAAACAATGTAACAAGGTTTACCAAAATAAGAGAACAACTTCAGACTTAGACTTACACTTAGACTTCCTTTTTATTGTCATTCACATTTGAACTTTACAGCACAGATAAGAACGAAATTTTGTTACATAAGCTCATGGTAGTGCAGGATAAAAAAGCAATAAGGTGCATATATAAATATATAAATACCAGGTTACTGTACAGATAAATATATTGCCCTTTTCCACATGCGTCGAAGTTTATGGATGTATGTTATATTGTCTTTTTTATTCCAGCGAGTTAATCCATTTTGGGGGGAGTTGAGGGGATAATTTAATGGTGATGCGTTCAAGAGTCTTACGGCCTGAGGGAAGAAGCTGTTACAGAACCTGGAGGTTCTGCTTCGGAGGCTGCGGAACCTCTTTCTAGAGTCCAGCAGTGAAAACAGTCCTTGGTGGGGGTGGGAGGAGTCTTTGCAGATTTTCTGAGCCCTGGTCAGGCAGCGGCTTTTTGCGATCTCCTGGATAGGAGGAAGAGGAGTCCTGATGATATTTTCCGCCGTCCTCACCACTCTCTGACTTCCAACTGAAGTTATGGAAAAAAGTCCCAACTTGGCACTGCCATATTTATTATTGAAGTCACAAAGTGCTTTTTTTTTTTTTTAAACATGCCTCAAAACAGCAGCTTGAAATTTGGGACATGCTCTCCCTGAGATAATCCTGATACCCACTACAACTATGGGAAATACTATACCCTGACTTTCACAAAGTGCATTATTTTTTGGTGGTTTGTGTTGTATTTTTGTTTTTCTCCGCGGAGTCTTTAAGCGACAACTTTGTGGTACTACTTTTTTTCGGTGTTTGCTTTTCATCCATCTTCCGCTTGTATTCATCGTGTATCTCTTTATGATTCTTGAAGAGGTGGGAGATCAAATTGCTCGTATTAAAGGAAGACGTCTTAATTCCTCCTCGCATAACCAACTTGTTGCAGTCATTGCAAATTGCCAGTTTTTTATCCATCGGACACACTTTAAAATAATCCCAAACCATAGACATGGTGTCGTTAGTCAGTCACCGAGCAAGCTGGCTTGTTAGCCACGGCTACAGCACCGGCAACAACACACTCTTGTTGTTGTTATGCTGCGCTCGCGGCGGTTTGATGAGGTCATCAAGCGTCGCCAGTAAACCTCTCACGCTGCAGTCGTCAACTCCTGTGTTGTGTGTGGGAGAGGAGAGAGGGGAGGGGCTGCTGACTGGGAGACACAACTGCTTCTCCATAAGTCCGGGTGTTACCAGATATGTACCGCTCCGTACAGCAGCGTTTTAAAAAGTCATTAATTTTACTTTTTGAAACCGATACCGATAATTTCCAATACAACATTTTAAAGCATTTATATTAGTATTAGGGAAGTCTGATAATACCGGACTGCCGATATTATCGGACTTCCCTATATACACAGTATATATACGTATGTATGTATATTCATATATATGTATATATACATATATATATACATATATACATACATACACTGTGTATACGGTATATATATATATATGGGTTGTACTTGTATAGCGTTTTTCTACCTTCAAGGTACTCAAAGCGCTTTGACACTACTTCCACATTTACCCATTCACACACACATTCACACACTGATGGAGGGAGCTGCCATGTATACATATATATACTGTATATACACAGTATATATATGTTTGTATATGTATGTATATTTATATATGTATGTATATTCATATATATAGATATGTATATACAAAGTATATATGTGTGTATATGTATGTATATTTATATATGCATGTATATTCATATATATATATATACACAGTATATATGTGTGTATATATATATATATATATATGTATATGTATATATATATATATATATATATATATATATATATATATGTATATGTATATATATTTATATATATTTGTGTGTGTGTGTGTGTGTGTGTGTGTGTGTGTGTGTGTGTGTGTGTGTGTGTGTGTGTGTGTGTGTGTGTGTGTGTGGGTGTGTGTGTGTGTGTGTGTATATATACACACACACTGTGTATATAGATTATATCCATATATACACTCTGTATATATAAATATATATGTACGTTCAAATGTGTGTTTATTTAAACAAAAATATTAATTTAAAAAATATATATATACATATAATAATCAATAAAATATTGAAAACATAATATATCAAATTATATTAATAGTATACCCAAAATATGGATAGGCCATTAATAAATTATAAACAAAATACATATTTACATAAAAAAGATTAAAAATGCTGATTACAATAAATAAAAATATGCTAAGTTTGCACCCAATTACACAACAATAAATAAAATACTGTATATGAAAAAGTAATAACCAATAAAACATAGTAAGCCAAAATCCATCCATCCATCCATTTTCTACCGCTTGTCTCTATGTACAAAAATATGAACTATATAATATGAATGAATAAACTAAATATCAACAAAAATCTGATCAGAACCTTAAAAAAAATTTTAAAAATAAAAATGATTTTCCCCAAACATGCCAAATTGTTATTTTTATGCTTAGAAAACTGGGCTATTCCAATCAACTAAAACATGAAAAATAAATAAATAAATCATTGTTAGATGCCAATGTGAGAATAACAACGCTCCCAGTCTGTTGGAGATCATTAGCACACTTACAGTATGTCTTTGTGGAGAAGGCTGCTCCTTTGTTTGGACATTCTACCTTTTCAGTTCCGAGAAAACGGAGAGGGGAACGTTTTAAGGAGGTCATAATGTTACACGCATGTTTTGTCTTTAATTGTTTCCCAACAAGGCACTAAAGCTGTCTTCGCTTGAGCTACGCTGGAGAAAATTCCCATCATTGTTTTCCCGACAAAGTGTTTATTTGTAGACTTAAACCTTATCAGCCATGACATCGTGTGTTCATATTACATGAAGCTCCTCCCCACCCTCGCTGAGCTGCTAGTCCTAAAAAGATGCAAATACATCATTTGCATATTCAAATCAACAGAGGCTCATGCGTGCATAAAGAAATCCAGTGATCAGCAAAGGTGTTTTTTTGGGTTTTTTTGTGCCGGAGCGTGTGTGACGGCTTCATTGAGGCGTGCAGTCGTCTCCCGTAGTGATCGACGTCTTTTGTATTCAGACGTCGTATTTAGGCCATGGCTGCAGGACTATTCACAGTCCTGAAAGTACAGCACGGCTTTGGTCTTTTCAGCTTTGAGATACTCGAAGAAGAAAAAAGACATGGGGAGTTTTTCTCTGCATAAAAATATGTTAATGTAATCAAGCTGCAATTCCACTTTTGTTGTGCATCATCAAGTGTTTCTGTCCTATTTTTAAAAGCGTTGCTGTTTATTCCTTTATCTTGACACCCACATGAATTAATTGTGATCATGTTTTCTCCACC
>NC_084552.2:49862832-49967832 GCF_033978685.3 Nerophis lumbriciformis
GTTCCAGTTACGAGGACGGAAATCAAGATGGCCACATCCACGAAAGCTATTTTTTGTGTTTGCCTAGTCTGAATATAAACGACTTATAGGAATATATGCACATTTTCTGTAACTTTCAAACACAGTGGATGGAGAAGAAACACACTGTATTGCTTGATTGATTGATTGAAACTTTTATTAGTAGATTGCCACAGTACAGTACATATTCCGTACAATTGACCACTAGATGGTAACACCCCAATAAGTTTTTCAACTTGTTTAAGTCGGGGTCCACGTAAATCAATTCATGGTAGCAATGTAGAACGTATAAAACACGTGATAAATGTAGTTTACGCTACAGTAACGTTAATATATATATATATATATAAACGTTCATCAATACATTGTAAGTGGCTGATTTAGTGCGACAAAAACAAATCAGAAGTGCTAATGAGGGATATTATCAATCAATCAAATGTTATTTATGTAGCCCTTAACAACAAGACAAAGAAGCAAGCAGGAGAGACTAAGCAGAGGGCAGTACGAAGGCGTGGGCGTCCGCCATCGATGAGAGCCAGAGAAAAAGTTCACTACAAATTTAGGTTTTAATCATGTGACTAAATTCTACCAATACTAGCTGCTATAGTGACCCTGAGTTAGGGTAGGCCTTAAGTCATTAAAAATGTAAAAATATATATTTATTTTGAGACTTATGAGTTCCAAAGGAAATGGTTAGAGACACTTCTGCTTGCTTACAGAAAGTTGCTCTTTGTGTTGCCCAATGTGTGTTTCTTGGTCTCTTATGATATATTAACGAGCACGTCACAATTACACATAATTATGGTGTTAAGTAGAGGGCCACAAAATATGGGCCAGCGGGTTTCAAATGGCCCGTGGGTTTTGAGTTTGAGACCCCTGACATAAAACAATGTGACAGGAGTACATAAATGTGAAGTGAATTATATTTATAAAGCGCATTTTCTCTAGTGACTCAAAGCGCTTTACATAGTGAAACCCAATATTTACATCCTTAAATATAGTGGCACACGGAGCAGGTGGGTACAGTGTCTTGCCCAAGGACACAACGGCAGTGACTAGAATGGTGGAAGCGGGAATAGAACCTGGAACCCTCAAGTTGCTGGTCGGCCGCTCTACCAACCAAGCCATGCCATCCCCCATGTTAGCATGGCTATGTCCAGCTTGACTGAAGAAAAGCACAATGGTCAAACAAACACACATTACCCATGTCTGCAGCTGTCTGATGGATACTTGGCAGATCACCTGACTTTGTTTTAGAAATGTGTCGTGAAGCCTTTAAAAAAAAAAAAAAAAGTTTCAACATAGCTGCTCTTTGGGAGGTGCTCGACGTGTACATGGGTCGAGCTCATTTAGCTAGCGGTTGGTCAGAAATCATTGAAAAGTTGCTCAATAGGGGGCTTTTGATTCTTCTTGCAGGTGATGCAGGTGGTCAACGCCGACGCCATGGTGGTCAAGTTGAACTCCGGAGAGCACAAGACTATACACCTGTCTAGCATCCGGCCCCCCAGGATCGAAGGAGAGGTAAAATTGCTATTTTCTTTGTAATTCCGTGTAAAAATGATTGCTTTAACTTTGTCGGCGCGTTGTGTGAGAACACTTGTATGTACAAAGCGATGTTGGCAAACGCCCAGAGTGTAGCGAGCGAGACTGCTTCCTCTCATCTTAAGATAAAGAGAGAAAAATCACAGACTACACATGAGAACGTGCTGCTTGGTTACCGCGCATGACAACCTTGAAAACAGTGAGTCAATAAAAAGGCCAGAAAGGACAGGAAAAATAAAGATGTCTCCTGCAAGTAGTGAGAATACTAGCAACAGTGTGGGGTTATTTATCCTTTCTTGTTATGGCCGCCATTCATCCTGGGAGTCACCTCTTCTGGACTGTCACTCACAGCATCCTTTGCACCCTCAAGCTGTGGTCACTTTACTAACCTGCACTGTTGACCTTTGTGTTTGTTTGCCTCCTTTTGTGGTCTCCACCCTTTCATTTATTCATCCATGCAACGAATAACACAGCGACATCATTAACATTTTAGAACGAGTTTAAGAAGCAAGAACATCACATTTTTGCTGTATTTTGTCATTAGCTTGCTGCAGGGTTATTGCGTTAGTGGTTGGCTACACTTCTATTTTTCAATAGAAGTTGTTCATTGGCGTCCTGCTGGGGTTTGTTAGCAGCGACTCTGAACACAAGAAGCGCTCGCCTGCAATCCTCCAATTTGTTGTCGCCATGGCAGCGGTGCAGAGCAGTGATGCTTTGAGAGCCCTTTGCTGCAAAACGTGTTCTACTGATAGCTCGTCTAACTTGATTCGCTTGACACGCCTCATGAAAAATGAAGGAGTGTTCTCAAAAAGCTGGCATGCCGCAAACATTTTTTAGACTGAGCTTGTTAGCCGCAGTGCCAATTCTGGCCCGCGGGGGAGGGCAGGTTGAGTGAGAGGTCGCAGCAGGTGTGTGTGTCAGCTGGACACGTTGTGACATTGTGCTGGTGAGCGAGCTGGCGTGTCACTGCTGCACAGGACCAAAGTATGCAGCGACATGTAAGTCACCAAACCTTCAAGTTTAATATTATCGTACAAAAAACAAAGAAAACTCCCATGAGAAATGATGTAAATAAAATATATTTGTTCCAGAGACCCAAAAATATGAAAACCAAACATATTTTGTAGATAATTATACATGGAAAAAAACAATATGAAATGCATATACTGTAACTGATAAATGGGTTATACTTGTATAGCGCTTTTCTACTTTCAATGTACTCAAAGCGCTTTGACACTATTTCTACATTCACCCATTCACACAAACATTCACACACTGATGGCGGGAGATGCTATGCAAGGCCCTAACCACGACCCATCAGGAGCAAGGGTGAAGTGTCTTGCTCAAGGACACAACAGACATGACTAGGATGGTGGAAGCTGGGGATCGAACCGGTGACCCTCAAGTTGCTGGCACGGCCGCTCTAAAAACCAAGCGACGCCGTCCCATGATGATTAAAAACGATAAAAAGACACGTTAAAAACGATGTACTTTTACTTTCTATTGAATCTTGATAAACATCTTGAACCTTATTTTTAAACATTGATAATCTAATTAATCTCATTGGTGAACCATAAATTACTTCACGATTTATTTATAAAAACTTTAAAGGGGAACTGCACTTTTTTGGACTTTTGCCTATCGTTCACAATCATTATGAAAGACAAAGTCCGCTTACAATGGAGCCAATGGGAGGTCCTCCATTCCGCCCATAAAACCCAATAAATAACCCTTCAAAAACCGCTAACAATACTCCCTTTACATTTTGTGATTTGAATATTAACCAAGTAGTAGTGATATTGTTGTTATAAGCGCTAACGCAGACAAACTATTTTTGGCGGCGCCATGATCACGAGCTTGTGTGTCTTTGTTGACATCGGCTAGTGAGCTGCTTCCTCGCCTTGGTGCTTGTGAAAGTTTAATATAGATCATAAATCATGCCTCTCACCTTGGTAGAAGGATAAGGACGTGTTCTGACATGTTGGTACACTTTAACAGTCAATTTAGACCCAGAAATGGCAAGAACGACACCAAGACGCTTGGTTCCACCCCCCTTTTTTGTGAGGATTATGGGTCATTCTTCGTTTAAATGGGAATATATGAACATTCTAGCAGTCAGCATCCTAATGACAGCAGACCTTGTACAGTAAGTGATATTTTATTATGTTTTTTTGGCTCTCATGAAGTCTGCAGTGACTAATAATCTGTGATGTTGAAAACAAAGCAAACGCCATAATGCGTTTTTGAAATTAATGTGCCGCATACGCTTAAAATGATCAATGATTGTGGCAGCACTGTGCTGATAGAAATGTTATTCCTTTTTTCCTCAATTTACCTCTTTTTTTCTCAAAGGGTGTTCACATCCCTGCAATTATCACTAAGTCATGACTGTTTTAGTAGACAAAGTGGAGTCGTTTTTTAGTTGTGTAAAATTAAATCATTGCGATTTTTGGTGGTAATGTGACATTTTTAGTTAGAATGGTTGGTGCAATGTAGGGAATTGAAATTTAACGGTATAAAAATGTCATATTGCGGTTATTATTATTATAGCGGTATTATTGAATGTGCTTAAAAAGTACTTACACACAATAACATCTATTCAAGTTTTTATTTGAAAAAAAATAGAGACACAATATACTTTCTTGGCAGAAAGAGGAAACATTTGATATTGTTCCTTCTTTGGCCCATATTTTTTTAAATTTTAGTTTTATCTTTTGTTTTAATTTGTAAAGGTTTTAGTGTTTTTCTTAATGATAAAGAAAAAAGAGTTTTGGGGCGCTTCACCTTCAGGCAACCCAAAATGTTAAAAGAGCCACATTGGACTAAAAATACAAAAGAAATTCTGTCTCGAGCGGCAAAAAATTTAAAGCCTTACATAAGTGTTATAATGAAGGCAACACATGATGCAAGTGTCGATATTAGCTATAATAGCCTACTGTCAAAATGACTATGTATCGCAGGCTGGCACCATTTTTCGTTGACAGAAATGTTGAAATGTTAATATTTATTCTACACATTTTTACAACATTGAAAAACATGAGTAAAACGGAGGTTTCTCAGAAGGTGAGATAACTCCTGAAATTGACTGGCTTAGAATGGCCAAAGGTATAGATATGTGTGTCCAAGTTAAAGGAAACAGCAGGCTGTCTTCTTCCTGTGGATTTATTACAATCTTTGCAAGCTGGGTAATGTTTGCTGTGGTCTATAAAGGCACACACACAACCATCAGAAATGCAGCCAATATTACATACTTATGTGTCATGAGATATACAAATGTAGAATAAAAACACAGAGGACATAAGTAAATTAGTTTAGCTCAAACGTACCTACAAACGAGGAATAATGATGCAATATGTACATACGGCTAGCCTAAATAGCATGTTAGCATCGAATAGCTTGCAGTCATGCACTGACCAAACATGCCTGATTAGCACTCCACACGAGTCAATAACATCAGCAAAGCTCACGTTTGTACTTTCACGCACAGCGTAAAAAGTTTGGTGGACAAAATAAGACAAAGAAGAAGTGGCATAAAACACATCTTTTTGTGGCATCCTCTGAAAAAAGTTGTACATGTAAACAAACTGCGGTAAATTCAACGACTGCCAAAATTAGTAGGACAAAACGGCGCTCGCCAAATACTCATCAGTGAAGAATGTTTACCGGTAATATAAGCAGTGGGATTTCTAACAATTAGGAAGGTTTGTGTCATGTTTGTCCTCCTACAGAAGCGAAAAATATATTTTTCCCCTTATCTTTTTCTAATCCCATACATTTTTGTAAAAGCTCCATGAAGCGCTAAAGACGGCTCTCGAGCTGTGGGTTGCCGACCCCTGTGTTAGAAGGAAACTGTTCACAAGAGAGGAGTTTTTTATTTTATTAAACTCAAAAGTAATTGTTTTAGCAAACAATTGTGTAAGATGATTTATTTGTCCCACGTTTTACAGGCTGTAGAAACAGATATTATTGTTAGAACATCATTAAAAAGTCCCCTCTGCATTATAGTGGACCTCTAAAATTATTGTCAAGGTCAGGACAAAATCAATGAAAAATCTATGAGTGAGCGACAGCAGGTGTGCGTTATAAAGCAGCTAGATAGGACGTCAACTCTGAAAGCCGAGATGGAGATACCAAAAAAAAAAAGTGACAAGCGCGGCATCGCAAAATGACAAGACTAAGTCTGAGCACATCATGCAGAAACTCTGCTAATTCTGCCCGGGGAAAGCTTCACACAGAGAGAGGAGCAGGGGATCGTCATTGCTGTGTGTCTCCAGCGTGACCCAGTAACAGCAGTTTGCGCTCGCTATCCTGGGGGGAAGCTCTGTTCTATTTGGGGTAAATTCCCTTCGTTCCAAATTACCCGCTACTGCTCAGGAATGTTTTTTGACTATTGCAGAGACATGGCGCTTTCTGCTGGATGGCACAGTGGCGCGGGGGTGGGGGGGTCAAAGATGAAGTGATGAGTCAGGTGCATGTCATGCTTGGGTGCGATGGCGACGCACATTACATACGATGATATTCTCTGCACATGAACACGTGTGTATGTTGTGGTGCACCAGTGACTCAGGACTCGGGCTACTCCCGTGTCATCTTCTTCCCAAAGGCAGAATCAAGGCCTGTCACGCCAGGCTTGGGGGGTCCAGGGCGGGCACGCCAGGCTTGGGGGGTCCAGGGCGGGCACGCCAGGGGCGCACACATGTCGTGTGGCAGGACGGTCAAATTCAAAGGGGAGGCGGCGGAAGTTGGGATGGTGAAGGAGGGACAACACAAAGGGGAGGAAAGTGTTTTAGTAAGAAAATAGCAATAAAGCATATTGTTTATATGTAGTTAGTTGCTTTACAAAGCAACTGTTTATTGCAGTATTTGGAGTAGATCCCTGCTATGCTAAACACGCATAATGGACACACCCATAAAAAGCCATAATAATGCCTATTTTTTACATTATAAAACCTATAATATTCCTCTTAGTTATTCATTATTAATTAGTTATTTACTATTTATTATTACAGGGTAGCTATCATTTCAGAGTGTCTGGTCAGGACAGCAAAAAGAACAGAATTTCCAGATCCAACGTTAGGGTTTAAATGTCTTCTGTAAGGTTGATAAAGGAAGCATGTGGTTTTCTACAAAGATAATAAAAATATGCAAATAATGGTATGCACAAGCACTCATTATAGTAAAATAGGGCTGTCAAATTTAATGCAATTTTTAACAAAAAATGTTTGCAATAATCATGTACAATCACAGATTAATGACAAAATATATACAGTCGTGGTCAAAAGTTTACATACACTTGTAAAGAACATGATGTCATAGCTGTCTTGAATTTCCAGTAATTTCTACAACTCTTATTTTTTATGGTAGAGTGATTGGAGCACATACTTGTTTGTCACAAAAAACATTCATGAACTTTGGTTCTTTTATGAATTTATTATGGGTCTACTGAAAATGTGACCAAATCTGCTGGGTTATGGCCAAACAGCTCAATTTTAGTTTCATCTGACATCAGGAAAGTTCTGTGGTGAGATGAAACACAAATTGAGCTGTTTGGCCACAATACCAAACAATATGTTTGGAGGATAAAAGGTGAGGCCTTTAATCCCAGAAACACCATCCTTACTGTCAAGCATGGTGGTGGTAGTATTATGCCCTGGGCCTGTTTGGCTGCCAATGGAACTGGTGGTTTACAGAGAGTAAATGGGACAAAGAAAAAGGAGGATTACCTCCAAATTCTTCAGGACAATCTACAATCATCAGCCCGGAGGTTAGGTCTTGGGCGCAGTCGGGTGTTCCGACAGGACAATGACCCCAAACACACGTCAAAAGTGGTAAAGGAATGGCTAAATCAGGCTAGGGTTAAGGTTTTAGAATGGCCTTCCCAAAGTCCTGACTCAAACGCATGGGCAATGCTGAAGAAACAAGTCAATGTCAGAAAACCAACACATTTAGCAGAACAGCACCAATTTTGTCAAGAGGAGTGGTCAAAAATTAAACCAGAAGCTTGTGGATGGCTACCAAAAGCGCCTTATTGCAGTGAAACTTGCCAAGGGACATGTAACCAAATATTAACATTGCTGTATGTATACTTTTGACCCAGCAGATTTGGTCACATTTTCAGTAGACCCATAATAAATTCATAAAAGAACCAAACTTCATGAATGTTTTTTGTGACCAAAAGTATGTGCTCCAATCACTCTATCACAAAAAAGAAGAGTTGTAGAAATTATTGGAAACTCAAAACAGCCATGACATTATGTTCTTTACAAGTGTATGTAAACCTTTGACAGCGACTTTATTTGTTCGCACATGCTTCTTTATCCTATCCGCGGATGGTTACCTGAATGGTGGCGCTGGTTGTTACACCTCAGTGATCAGGTTAATGCATATGATGCAAGTATTTTACGATCTGTGATCAATCGTGATTATAGTAATCAAAAATCACAAGTGTCATTACTGGAGGTGGGAATCTTTTGGCACCTCACGATTCGATTACGATTACTATTCATACTCGATAAACTATCAATCATGATGCATTTTTAATTTGTTTATTCATGCAGTTTTACATTTATTTTCGTTTCACTAAATCAGATTTGTCACTTGCAACTTTTAAAAACAGTGCATTTGTAATGAGAAAATCCCACCACATTTATTAAATTAATGGAAATGTGCGCAAAACTGTAACATAAATAATAAATGGGTTGTACTTGTATAGCGCTTTTCTACCTTCAAGGTACTCAAAGCGCTTTGACACTACTTCCACATTTACCCATTCACACACACATTCACACACTGATGGAGGGAGCTGCCATGCAAGGCGCTAACCAGCACCCATCAGGAGCAAGGGTGAAGTGTCTTGCTCAGGACACAACGGACATGACGAGGTTGGTGGGGATTGAACCAGTGACCCTCGGGTTGCGCACGGCCACTCTCCCACTGCGCCACGCCGTCCCATAAGTGCCCTGAAATAAAGGAGGTGGTCGGATCTCTCAGGGAGGTGGCTCACTGCATTCAGACAAATTTTAGAACTGTCTGCATTACTTTTTTCACAATAAATAAATCGATTGTCGATTATTGATGTTTACTAATCGATTTTAAACTCGTCCATGTCCGGATGGCGAGGCAGCTAAAAATCGATTTCCCCCTCCTCCAGTTATTACTCTGTAATTAATATGAAAAATGTAATGATTTGACAGCACTGTAATAAACACAGTTAAAAGGGACCATAGTGTAATGAAAATGTCAGTACTGGTTTGCTATTTGCTGGTGGTGAGTTATTATTAGCCATAGAAATGCACAACTTACCTGCAACAAAAATGAACATTACAGCCATCAATGCATTGAGTACATAAAAAACACTATACAGACAACATAATAAGGAATCTGAACTACAAAGCTGTACTCATTTACAGGTTCTGAATAAAAATGTAATGCTAGCAATTAGCTTGTCAATAGGATAGGAACAAAAATAAAACCCAAAACACAGTGAATACACAGCTTTAACTCTTGCGCAAATGAGAATAAATAATTTTTATAGATGCACACTGTAGACTAAAAAGCAAAAACAAAGTTTGTGTTCGACCACAGCTCTAATAGAAAAAAAAACAAGTATTGGATGATATGGGCCTGCATCTAAAATCTCCGATACAAGCAGTCCTGCAGCGTGTTTACTTGTGCAAAGCTGGACAGCCAGTTAACTTTTTTAAATGTCCCCCAATAAGCACACAAGGTTGGTCTTTTCTTCTATTTTTGTCAAGTTTTACAAAACGTAAACATGGTAGGCTGTAGGCCACTAGGAGCTAGCAGCTACACAACCGCTAACTAAGCACACAATAGCATACAAGCTAGACATACTGTACATAGTAAGTGTTTTTATTGAATTGAATTGAATTGTGAATTTAAACAAGTATTAAGTAATTATAGTTGCATATTACTTACACATACAAAGTCTCCAAGGCAGAAGCCTATTAAAAAGTGTCTGGTAACAAACGCTTCTGCATCATTCAACTCTATGAGCTTAATTTAATGAAATATTGTGGCCACTAGGTGTTGCCAAAAACTAATTACCACTCCACTTCAATTTAAAGACAACATTTCAGATGATTAATAATTTATAGGTTAGTGTTTTTATACCTATTATGGTTCTCTGACAAATTTCACTTGATCAAACCTTTTCTGACATTCAACACAACAAAATATTAGAAGTCGTAGGATTTATGCTGATATTGTATAGAGTTATCAGTATCGGCCAATACTCAAGGCTCCCATATCGAATCAGATGTGAAAAAGTTGGTGCACCTGTAGTTTGGACATTATCTCTCCATGAAATTAGGTGTTTGTTTTAGCTATCAGTCTATTGGTGGTCCGCAGTCTCTGGAGTGCACTGCCAGTGTTTGAATTAAATAATAGTTTGCAATAAATTCCCAGTGTAGACTGAAATGCTAGACAAAGACATCTGTTGAAGATGTACCTAATACGGTATTATGAATACTAATAATAGTTTGGGGACTGCTTGAGCTGCTTGCAATGATGCATTGCCATGAACGACCTTAACCCTCTTTGAAAAGCTCACACAAACCCTTAACTGTGAAATAACATTACCACAGTACAATCTGAGTGGGCGAGTGCAACAATTAGTCACTCGCGTGGCAACAAAGTCCCTGTTTACTAATGTTTACTCTGGCCCACCGAGACCAAAATAAGAAGGAAAAGATGAAAGAAACATGAATGGCCCTGCCATGTGTCAGTCTGACAATTACTATCATTATGGGAGCAATGGAGGGAATGGGCAGGATTTAAAGAGACAAAAAGGCGAGGTCGGTTCGGCTGTCACACTTCATCAGTGCACTGGCGTTTGGCCTCGCTCACCCCGCAAAAGTAGACGACCATAACGACGGCCCACCTCGCAGAATGTGCTATCAAAAGACAAGACATGACGACTGGCAGCATGTTACATTTTAGTTAGCTGTCTAGTATTAGCATTCACATTTAAACTACAAACACATAAAACGTTGTGTTTCTGATACAGTAGTGCTTATGAACAGCACATTCATCAAATTCCAGCATCATGACAAGAATACACGTGAGGCTCAAACAATACTGAAGCATCGATGCATCATGAAACAATAAGTGCCACTGTCCATGGATACTTTGATTTGTGTGTCACTTTAAGAAAAAACAAAAAAACAACAAAAAAACATTGGACCGATACAACCGCTCTATCATTTGACTGTGAAGCACCAAACTGTGTTTATCAGGAAGCATTTCTTCTTAGCTCGTACTGAAAGATGTCAAAGGGGTTGTGTGCCTCATTTGACATCATCGATCTAGATAGTGAAAGGAGAGAGTTGGGTGTCATATTTCTTTCTGCACAGCAATTAAAAAGAAAAGTTACTTTAAATATTTAGTGTCAGTACACCCTGTGAGTGTGCCACACACTCACTGAGGTGTCATTTACCCATCACTACAATACACTGTTGTGGAACCTGACACAGATTTAAAATGGAAAGTTACAGTGGCACCTTGGTTTTCATACGCTCTTTTTTTTTGTATGATTTAGTTTTCGTACACCCTCTCAGTTATCGTACAACCAAACATTGCGCAGAACATACTAGTCTGTTTGCATGCATATCATTCTGCAGAATGGAGTGGCCAAACAAAAAATCCCAGAACTTGGTGATTCAGTGTTTTAAAAAAAAAATTTCTTTTAATTGCGTTCCAATGCAAAAAAATCCACCGTAAAGCGAAAAAAAGTTGCCATTGTCAGCAATTTGATACAAAAGGTGAGAAACACTAAGAATTCATGAAATAACTTACAGCAAATTAAAAGGTTGTGTCCGCATGGCCCTTCCCTCGCTTATTGCCCGTCTTTACCAACAAGTTTTCAATACAGGTACAAATGATGTTACATATGCTTATTATCCATTTATTTCATCATTTACTTGTATTCTACTTTTTTTCTGCATGTACAATACTAATTATTCCCTGTAATATGTGTTAAGTGTTAATTTTTTGGCTACCTGGAAGGGAAACATTGGATTTCCATTATTTCAAATGGGTAAAATTGCTTTTGTCTTTGTTGGGCATTTTAAAAAGAAAACTGAAATACAACTGTATTAGAAAAGGGGACTTGTAATAACAAGGCATGCTATTTTGTGTCATGTGGTTATTCGTGTGTTCCCATTGTTTCCTCACTTGTCCCACTCTCATGTCTTCCGCCTCCGTCACCTCATCCTCCTGTGCCCTCCTTCCCTCGCTCAGCTTGCATTAACCTTCTAAATGATAGAGAAGTGTTACCTTTTTGTCATCCTCTCTCGCCCGCCTCTCCTGCACCGTGCACCCTAATTGGCTTAGAGTACTGACATTTACAGCCCACGGTGACACCGCGCCCTTTTCCAGCCGTGAAACAGCTCATTAGTTGCAAATTATTTCTTCTCCTTTTTTTCTTTCCTGTTGGAGTAAGCTGCTTGTTTTTGGATTTTTTTTAAATGTAACTTTTTTTTATTCTTAAGTTTTGCACATCACGGTCTTGCTGTCAAACCCCTCAGGATGCACACACTGGCCTGCAATCTAAGACCTTAATTAAATGTGCTCAAAAAAGTGGGAATTTCATTAAAAAGTTGCTGTCGGCCCCCCGCTATCTTAGTACACCTTGTAGGAATCGTTTTTTCTTTTTAATCATTGAAAATATGTGGAAAACATGAAACTAACCATGAAAAATATTGTTAGATAATGCCGTCAGACCTGTGTTAGCGGCAAGGTGGCCTCGAAGATTTCCCCCGCAGAGAAAAGTAATATAGGCTTTGTCCATAGCCAGTCCAGGCATCATGTCCGGGCCTGGGCGGGCTGCAGGCTATTTATTTTAATTGAGTTTTATTTTATTTTTTTTACATCGGAGCAGGGAAAAATAAGATAAGGATTCAAAACAAAGGCACGTTGACTTAGACGATAACATAAATAACTGACATGTTAAAGTATGAATACGACACAAAATATTGACAGAAACAAAATCTAATCATATTTAATTTCGTCTTGTCGATGGGTGGGACAAGTTCGGACTATATCCAATCACAGCTCTTTAACTGTGTACATTGAAAGGGGTGGGGGTTAGTTATGAACGAGAGCCAATCAGATGCTTTTCATTGTCATAAGGAAGTTGACGCCAAAACCAAAATATGTGGCTTTGACATGTTCTACAAACTCCGTTTCCATATGAGTTGGGAAATTGTGTTGGATGTAAATATAAACGGAATACAATGATTTGCAAATCCTTTTCAACCCATATTCAATTAAATGCACTACAAAGACAAGATATTTGATGTTCAAACTCATAAACTTAATTTTTTTTTTGCAAATAATAATTAACTTAGCATTTCATGGCTGCAACATGTGCCAAAGTAGTTGAGAAAGGGCATGTTCACCACTGTGCTACATGGCCTTTCCTTTTAACAACACTTAGTAAACGTTTTGGAACTGAGGAGACACATTTTTTAAGCTTCTCGGGTGGAATTCTTTTATGGCGTCACATTAGTGCCAAAAATCCGAGCGCATAAAAACTGTTATCGCGCGCTGATTCTTCACTTCGTGCGCGCGCGACACCCTTTTACGCGCGCATGGTGCCTTTCTGTGCGCGCGACGCCTTTCTGCGCGCTCTCTGTGTACTCCTGGTATCTCTCCTCGCGCTGTCATGTTTCTTTTTGGCACTTTGGGGGCGGGTATGCTTAGACGGCCCCTTCTTTCTGATTGGTCAGGCGAAAAATGCTGAAAAATGCTCAGAGCCAATCAGAAGTATAGCAGGGCGGGTCATCGTCAATATGTATCAAGATTTACGGAGGAAGAAGTGGATAAAAAAATGTCGCGCGCTGATGAAGGTTATTTCATACCACATAAACACAATACAGGGTAATACAAAATGTGACCCAAATAAATAATAAGACAACAAACACCATAATCACATATTTCAGACAGAACTGGTCCACCAGCAATAACATCCAACCATAACATTATTTTATATTTTCACTTCTTCTTGAACATTTGTTTTCTAATTTATGGAATTTCTTTTGATTCAGCCATAAAATTAATGAAATAATCTTTGAATTTTGTTTTTAAAATGTTAAAAATAGCCTTTTAATAATGTATTCTGAAACAGTTTAAAATAATCAGAGAACTGACTAACACTGACCCTACACAACTATGTTGCACAATTAAGTCTTTTTTTTTTTAAAGCGAAAGAGGTAATTTCAACAGGTACAGCATCCTATGTCATATCTACATGTAATAAGATTTGTAACAAGGCAAACCGTTTGTAAATTGGTCGAAAATCGAGCAAGTTATGGTAATTTAATTAGTACATGCACCATTGACATCAATGTAATGATTGAGCGAGATGTCCGAGGTAAGATGGCTACAACGTTGCTACGCTGGAGAATGATTGGTCATATGAAAAATGCTCACAGCCAATCAGAAAGAAGGGGCCGTCTAAGCATACCCGCCCCCAAAGTGGCAAAAAGAAACATGACAGCGCGAGGAGAGATGCCAGGAGTACACAGAGAGCGCGCAGAAAGGCGGCGTCGCGCGCGCGCAGAAAGGCACCGCGCGCGCGCAAAAAGGCACCGCGCGCGCGCAAAAGGGTGTCGCGCGCGCGCGCACGAAGTGGAAAATCAGCGCGTGATAACAGTTTTTATGCGCTCGGATTTTTGGCACTAATGTGACGCCATATTCTTTCCCATTCTTGCTTGATGTACAGCTTAAGTTGTTCAACAGTCCGGGGTCTCCGTTGTGGTATTTTAGGCTTCATAATGCGCTACACATTCTCAATGAGGGACAGGTCTGGACTACAGGCAGGCCAGTCTAGTACCCGCACTCTTTTACTATGAAGCCACGTTGATGTAACACGTGGCTTGGCATTGTCTTGCTGAAATAAGCAGGGGCGTCCATGGTAACGTTGCTTGGATGGCAACATATGTTGCTCCAAAATCTGTATGTACCTTTCAGCATTAATGGCATTTTCTTAAACCGTTCAACAATTTGCTCACGCATTTGTTGACAAAGTGGTGACCCTCGCCCCATCCTTGTTTGTGAATGACTGAGCATTTCATGGAATCTACTTTTATACCCAATCATGGCACCCACCTGTTCCCAATTTGCCTGTTCACCTGTGGGATGTTCCAAATAAGTGTTTGATGAGCATTCCTCAACTTTATCAGTATTTATTGCCACCTTTCCCAACTTCTTTGTCACATGTTGCTGGCATCAAATTCTAAAGTTAATGATTATTTGCAAAAAAAAAATGTTTATCAGTTTGAACATCAAATATGTTGTCTTTGTAGCATATTCAACTGAATATGGGTTGACAATGATTTGCAAATCATTGTATTCCGTTTATATTTACATGTAACACAATTTCCCAACTCATATGGAAACGGGGTTTGTACATGGTAATATGTGTACGTACACCTGGGAGAAAGTGAACAGAACACAATTTATTTCTCTTGCATTGATGCCCTCAGGGGCTTCACGGTGGCAGAGGGGTTAGTGCATCTGCCTCACAATACGAAGGTCCTGAGTAGTCTTGGGTTCAATGGAGTTTGCATGTCCTCCCCGTGACTGCGTGGGTTCCCTCCGGGTACTCCGGCTTCCTCCCACTTCCAAAGACATGCACCTGGGGATAAGTTGATTGGCAGCACTAAATTGGCCTTAGTGTGTGGATGTGAGTGTGAATGTTGTCTGTCTATCTGTGTTGGCCCTGCGATGAGGTGGCGACTTGTCCAGGGTGTACCCCGCCTTCCGCCCGATTGTAGCTGAGATAGGCTCCAGCGCCCCCCGCGACCCCAAAGGGAATAAGCGGTAGAAAATGGATGGATGGATGATGCCCTCAGCAGGCGAGTCATCAATCGTGACATCTACACATCTGTAAGTCAAATCTATTATTTGCTGCTATCAGCACTGCACCCAAAATGGATTCCGTGCCAAAAGTGAATTTCTGCCGCTGCGCGGCAGGAGCCGGTATCGCTTTCTGTCCACAGCTGATTACTATATGTTAGACAAAAACTTATTTGTGGTAATTGTCACAATATATTTTTGAAATTATTTAAACCTTTATCATGTCCGATAAATGACAGACTTGGCCATATCTATGATATTAATGAGATTGTTAAAGGACTGGTTTTGATCCGATGTTGATGTGCTAAAACCATTTTCTTGTTTAGAAGCTACATACAATATTAACTGTTCTTTGTTCATGCACATAATAAATATTAATCAAGTGTTTGGATGTATTCATTTAAGAGAGTTACATATATAATAATGACGTACAATATACTGTACCGTTCATGTGTTGAAGAACCCTTTATACCCATATATGATAATAAAGTACATACTGTACTGTTTACGTGTTAAAGTACCCTGTAACAAGCTGAAATCGACCCCAAGCAACTTAGTGACTCAAAATACTATTTTGATATTGACTCATCTCATTTGTACATCTCCTAAGGATATTCTAGTAATATTTGCACAGATAAGATGTGTCAATATCAAAATATTACTTTGAATTCCTTTTTGGCAACCAAGAATACTTTGATTTAATTAACACATATATATTAATATTGTATGTAGCTTAAAAAGGTTTCATTATGTCTTCTTATTCATATACTCTTTAAAATGTTCTTGTAATCAGACCATATTTTTCGGTATATTAGATGGAATCTTTACATGAAATGTTTCGACTGTGGCCACGCCTATGAGAACAGCTGAAAGGCAACATGTCACAGTGGTCAGGTGACCCTTCTGAAGAAGACTGCAGATGACAGTCGAAACATGTCAGGTAAAGATTCCATCTAATATACCGAAAAATATGGTCTGATTACAAGAACATTTGAAAGAGTATTGTATGTAGCTTTTAAACAAGAAATAGGTTTTAGCATCGGATACAACAGTCCTTTACAAATAATACTATAGAAACTCTTTCATTTTTCGGACACGATAAAGGCGTAGATCATTTCAAACACATATCCTTACGATAACCAAGTGTTTGTCTTACACGTAGTAATCAGTTGTGGATTGACAAAGCCCCTGTGGCGGGGATACATTTTTGGCTGGGGCCCCCCTGAAAAAATTGAATGTCCCCCTTTAAATATTTTTCTGCGGGTCTGTCTACAGCCACCTTATTTATTTTTTTTACTTTGTATAACGGCTACTCATATCAAAACTTGCTACCATATGAATTGTTACTTTCTTCCATAATGTTAAAACATTTTTTGTTCCTTTGTCATGCAAATTAAGGTGTGCATTTTAGTGCCAATATACATTATTTGTACTGGACGCTATGTGCTTTTTGATATGCTAACTCATTTAAGTTGAAGCTAAACATGTGCTTACTAGGCTCACACACATTTTTTCTCTCTATTGTTTAATTCAGATTCCAAACACTTTATAAACGTTGAGACAAATTACAAATAACATCCAGGCAGGAAGTGTAAAGATCTGACAAGATAAAAAGTTTTTGTTGTGTTTGAACATTACTATTTCATTTGAGTGTCTTTGTGGATGAGTGCAGTCTTAACTCTCCACGAAAAATGAAAATGAATGTAAATTAAAAATAGCTGCCTACCTGTGTAGACTGGCCACTTTTGCATTTTCCTTTGAGTGGTCGCTTTCAGACAGGTTTGACTGTACTTTACTCATTTATTTGTATTCGACTTAGTGCAATACTACTTTCATTCAGCAGGAATTGTAACTCCACAAGTCTATTTCTTTAGGAAAATACAGTAAGTACCGAATTTTTCATAATTAATCCATTTCAAAGGTTCAGACAAAAAAATATAAATCGTTCCCAATAAGAATGAAAATACAAATAATTTTTTGGAAAAATCAAATATATGAACGCAAAACACTTTTTAGCAAGAATTTTACTTTTGCATCCAGAAAAACTATAATTAATAAGTGGTGAATAAAATGTGTAAATCAACATTTAACATTACTTTTACTTGCTTTGAAGACTCTTGATGGCAGAGACGGCAGTGAGTAGAGTGAGAGGTTAGAGGAGGGGAGAGCCACACAGATGTACTCTGCCTACTTCTGATTTTGTTTTTGAATTCAATGTCTCTCTGTTTTTTTTTATCAAAGTAAAAGTAGCAACTTTCTTTGTCTCCGTGGTGGCTTATTTTGCTATTGTACTCAATAAAAAGCACAGACTGAGTCACTGAAGCGTGGTACTCTTTGGTTGGTCAATCGATTCCGAAGAACGATATTCAGACAAACAGACTAGTTTGATACGTTCAGTGTTTGTCTATACAATAACCAGGACCGTACACAGAAATGATATGAATGAACATTGTTGAAAAGTAGGCCGTATAAAAACCCAGGTACAGTGGAAACTTGATTTATGAATCTAATTCTTGAAAAGTGTTCGTAAATGGAAAAGTTTGTATCGTGAAAAAAGTTTCTCAGTTACAAACAATTTAAATATGAATAAAAAGTCCCTATTTTAGTGAAGGTTTGTACACTTTGAACACAATATAAAGTGCTATAAAGTACTGTATAGCAAACATAACAAGGTGGTGATGAATCAATATTCCCTTTATTAACAAGTCAAAACAACGACTTGCTAAACTGCCCAGTAAGCGCTGCTCTGCCAACACGCAGACACACACACATAGAAGTCTTTTTGGTGCCCTTACAATCAGAAATCACAAATTTTATTAACTTGGACAACCATTTTGCTTTAACAATATCAGTTTAAAAAAGTAAAATATGCTTACAGTACGTTAACATCGGCATAAGTCATGAGCTGCTCCTTTGACAAAGGAAACGAACAGACAGATTCGCCAATCGAATTTGTGTCTGAGCGGCGCTCAAACACACACGTCAACTGTATATTCAAAACTTATGTTAGTTTCTTGTGTAGACAAAGAAAGAACGAGTAACAGTATATTTTTCTTATCTTTATTGATCAAATGGCATAATTGCCGCCGGGCTTAGACTTACTTTTGGTTCTTGCCTACAATGCCGAACCTTCTGGGCAATGTAGTATACAAACATTTGTCTTCTAGTTTTCATGTATTTATATATTTATTTTAACTTTATTTATCCAGTGTTAGACAATTAAGAACACATTTTAATTTACAATTCTGACCTAGAAAAGGGCAACATTTGCATTATAGATGTGTGATGATAATCTCTCATTGTCTTATTTACCAACAAAAATTAGCGCTATAGATCGCTCTTAACAGTTAACAAATGCTCTTAACGTGCGGAGGTAAATGTGTTGGAACATAAATTAATGTTAAACATAGAAAAACACTTTAAGTGTAAAACAAACATGTAGAATGTCTGCAACTTGTGGACGACAGAGCAGACAGCGGACAATAAGGAAGCCTTTGGTGGTGTTTTTTTTCTTAATTATTACCAATTGTATTATTATGTAAAATTAATCAAAACAGTACAGTAATATGACAATAATGTCTGCCATATGGTGTCTACTTTTAAGTTATATGGTATAACACATATACCAAATTTGTTTTCCAATTTTTGCTGGAAATGGGCCTTTTGAGGTTAAGGTTACAAGGAACACTTAAAACATTGATAACCAATTCAAAAGTTGATTCAATGTTATTGAGACTCAAAACATCGCAACTTTTGCCGAAATGTTCTGAAAAAGCGGCTGTGAATTCAGGCATTTAAGGCTGCAACAATCGCAAAACACCTTGTGAAATCCTGGAGGGACTGATTAAGGACTCGATGAACGAGGGCCATGTAAGGTAGAATCTTGGATGAAAACATCCTGACCTAAGCCAGAACATTAAGATGGGTTGTGGATGTGTCCACTAGCATGACAATGACACAAAACACACACAGTAGTGGTTCAGTAAGAAGCACATTTGGATCCTGGAGTGACTTAGTCAGTCTCCATTAAAATTCTGTGGAGCGAGCAGACACTTTGAGTTGACAAGTGACAGTCTCGAAACCTTCATGATTTGTAGAGTATCTGTAAAGAGGAGTGTAAATCTGTCAACATTCTAAACTGGTTGTGTGAGTCTTTGTGAGGCGGTAAACTTCCAAAATCCGTAGGGGATCAAACAAACACATTAGGAACACAAAGATCCACCATTAGAACGACATTAGATATGATTTTCTATTTCCAAATTAGTATTTAGATGTTTGCTTCTCTTTTGTTTGACAAAATAAGTGAAGCATTGTCCGCGAGGCAAGTGTTCTAGCTTCGTATCTCCTTGTTAGCACCTGTCTTTACTTTCACAACTGCACCATTGTCATTTGTTAAATTATTTTATTCCGCCTCTACGATAACACAGCACCTGTCACAGTGAGTGTGTTTGTGTGTGGGCCTCCTGTTGAAAAATGCAAGTGTCTTCTATTTGTGGCAGAGTTTGGTGCTTCTTCATTCATGTCCTTCTTTTTTCCCCTCAGGAGAAGAACAAGGACAAAGACAAGCGATTCCGTCCGCTCTACGACATCCCTTACATGTTCGAAGCCCGCGAATTCCTCAGGAAGAAGCTCATCGGGAAAAAGGTGATGTCCACAAACGACACAATCCATCTAAATAACGACTACATGTGCACAACTACACATGCTCACGCAAGTCTGAATAGCGCTATCATTTGTGGCTGTGCGAACAGGAAGTGCTCACTTGACGCCCTGGGGCTCGCTATTGGCCCCCTTTTAAACAAGCCGTGTTGATTTTCCCCTCTTGTGTCTATCGATCCGTCGGGTCTGTACACCTCCGAGGCCACCATCATTTACTCACCAGCACAACCGCGTGCTGAGCTAAAGAGTACTTGAGTTGCGCGCACAATGCACACACTGATGTTTGAACATCTGCATTGCAAAATGAGCTAATTAGATGCAATCAACATAGAATGCAAGCAGCTTTCTTGCATTCTATGAAAACTTCAATACAGAAATTATGTTTTCTGGCTGCACTTGCTTGAGAATTAGTTGAGCGCTTCTTGGGTACTGTTTATTTGCTAGCATAATACTTCTAACCCCGCAGCTGTTAATGTTCATCTGAGTGCTACCTTGACCTACTTGAGTTTCATTGGATGCAAGGTGGGTGCATACCACAGATTGCATTTCTTGCACTTCCCAACAAAGAGGCGAGATTTAGTCGACCCACTTAACTGTCATCCTGTCTCCCAACACTAAGCTCTATGGAGACAGATTTGGAGCAGGAGACTGCTTCCTCTTTTTAAAAGGTCTGTTTAATCTGTTTTTTTCACCGCAAAGACAAAGATGCTTCTTTTACGCTGGGATAATGAGGCTTTGACCTGTTGGATGTGGTTAAATGAGTCACCCTGTGCAAACTACAACAGCAACATCATTATGTCCCCTCACAAGATTGACCCTCACTGCATTACCTGTCTAAGCTGGGAAACAAGCACTTTTCCCCTGCAGGACATTACTCAGCGTTAAGTCTCAGTCTGGTAAACCTCAAAGCTTGCTTGCCATTAAAGCTGCTATTCATCATCCCTGTAAGGAAACTGCTGCTGCGATGTTTGATCCCTTAACAACAGCATCCAATTTGCACATTCAAATGTTCCTTTCAGCCAGTGTTTGATTGCTAAAAAGTAGAAGGTGATGGAGCTATTCAGTCAGTGCAAAACACCCTACAGCCATTGAGTGTATCCTACCAGGGCACAATATGAAGAAGTGGAGTTTAGATACCCTATAAAGCAACATTCTTCAACAGAGGTTCTGTGGAGGTCGGGAAATTTTTGGTTGATCAAAAAAAAAAAAGGTATATTCCCCAGATTGCTGAGTGGCGTTGGGTGAGGGGTGGCAAGGGTCGTGGTAAACATGACGTCTGCATATAATTTGCTAGGAATCATGTTTTCTTAAAAAAGCTAAAGAAAATTAAATATTTAAAAACAATCTGTTATTAACTTATAAATGCATTTTAAAACTAGTAGATATTATTTCTTTTATCGTTTTGCTCTAATTTTTAATTGTTGCTCGTTATTGAACAATGTACTTTGTTGAGAATTTTTCAAGTTTCTAGAGACTTCTCCAATCTTTTTAGTAACTTTTTACTCATTAAAAACGACTAGCAACAAATCTAGCATCTTTTGCTGGTGTTTAGAGACTCTTCTGTCCCTCCATGTCTCCGGCTAACAGCGAACTGCAGCGAGCCCTGCGGTCCCAAAACACTCACATGCTTAGTGCTGCTGCGAGACTTTTTTTTCCTTAAAAGCCGCCACTGTCCTCTTATTATCACATATTACACAGTTTGTAGATCACTGTCCGTGGGTTTATCTGGGATATATTGAAGTACGTCCACATCGCGGACACACTCGCTAAGCTACAGACAATTGCTTACATCATCTGAACATCCAGTTTAAGCAGTGATGTTCCGGTGGTCAAAGTCTTTTTTGGCGGTAGCCCATGGTCTTGAACACACCATGTTGGCGGAGAATGAGTAAGTGTTATGTGTCTAAGAGTGAAACACGGAGACAGATGTGTGTGCGCGGGAGGGAACATGTGTTGGAATTGGGCCGGTTGTGAGCAAAAGATTGGCAATAAAAGTTAAAAAGAGCGTCTGACTTTGTGACTTTTTCTGGAGGCTACATTACATTAAATGACTTTAATTTGTTTTCACGTAAAAACCCTCGATTTTAAGGTGTGACGGGATTTATTTTGGCGTAAGGAGAAACCCTCTTCCCCCATAATTTTTCCACTAATGTTAATGTCTTTAAATACACATTAACATTGTGAATATATAAATGGAAGTAGAAGATGTCTTATAGTCAGCAATGCTCACACTCTTTCAAACAAGGTGCCACTTTATTCACCTGTCCCTCCAACAAAGAAGTCCCCATCCCGCCTGCGCTGTCAGGTGTTTTGGATCGTAAAAATGGATAGTAGAGAGAGAATGAGTAGAGATGATTACCTTCAATATCAGAATCCACACTTTACAAGTTTCATTTACAAAAATGTATACAGGATATATACGTAGGGGTCCCCGCTCTATCTATCCATTAGTTTGAGGGTCCTCGTCCTGGAAAATGTTGAAGACCACTGCTGTAGTCAGTGTGCGGCAAGGTTCACACCAGGCGGCCCTGATGCCTTTTAGTTGTTTTGTTTTTTTTACTTTAAATTCATACGGTCTAATCAATGTTAATACAGGTTTTTCTTTAAGATAACAAGAAAATGTTGTGAATAATTAACTTTTATAAAATCAAAAAAACATTTGTCTTTAAAATACACGTGCCTATCCTTCTGCAGGAAAGCTTACTTTGTTCTAAAAGTATGATCACTTTGTTTTGTCTGAAAGTCCAGTTTGGAGAAGATTTCAAGATTTATTATATAATCCTCCATCTTGACAGCCACATCCGAACATTAAAATAACTTTTTTGCATTTGACTTCCCGTGCCCCTAATACGGACAAGGGGTATATAAAATTAATGAATGGCTGCACATTACTGTTACAGCTTGTATAGCAGAATAGATTTCAACAAAGCCATTATTGTCTAAATATCTGTCAACACAAATCACCACTGTTATCCAGCACGTCTTCAAGCCTCTCGAGCTTAGAATTCTCTTCCACTCTACTATGATGACATCACTGCTGGATGTTGGACACCTTGCACTCCTCCACCTTCCTTCCTTCCCCAAGACGGTTCTCCTTCATACTTGGACATTCCGCCATCCTCAGCAAAACACTTGCCATCTTGCTCCTTGTCATGCTAGAAAACTGCCTTGTGGCCGAGTTACTGCTTCACAGTGCATGTTGGAATTCATGTCTCCTTCAATGAACTGGAGCTCCCCCAGTGTCTGCAGCACTGGTGCAGCCCAAGACCATGTCGGTAGAAAGATTATCTTGTCTTCTCACTTGTTACCGGCTATTTAGACAATAATGGCTGTGTTGACCGTTTTCAGTGTATAGTACATCTATACTGCCTTACCAGCTGTACACTGACTGCTCTCAAGTGTATTCATTTCTATAGTACTTCTAGAGAAGATATAGTGTCATAAAAATGCTGAGGGTTGTACTCACTTACTGTATATATTCTACATCCCTGCCCTCTTTTGAAACGGTCGTGTTAGCACGGTGACATAATCCCAAAAAAAGCATGATTTGGCTAACTTGATATTAAGTAGAGCTTCTCATGCGCTTGGGTCTCAGCCTCAGCAGAAAAAAAAACATCCAATGGAGTTGTTGCATTAAGCCACTTATCAGGCTTGAGCACATTCGGATAATCCTGCGGGGCTCAAAAGTGGCTCCTGTTATGCAGCTGCTTGCGCTTTTTTGCCGCACTTGCTTGTTGGTATGCACATGATGATGAATGCATGCGCGTCCGGCTGCAATAAAGAAAGTTGATTTTTAGCTTGAGGTTTTTCCGATCTGACCGTCGTCGTGGTTTCAAATGCAGACTGGGATTTCTCCATCCTCTAAACTCAAATGTCACATAAAACATCCGAATCTTGCTACAAATACGTTGTCGCGTGTCATGACGTTTTGTTCCATCCATCCATCCATCCATCCATCTTCTTCCGCTTATCCGAGGTCGGGTCGCGGGGGCTGCAGCCTAAGCATGGAAAACCAGACTTTCCTCTCCCCAGCCACTTCGTCCAGCTCTTCCCGAGGTGTTCCCAGGCCAGCCGGGAGACATAGTCTTCCCAACGTGTCCTGGGTCTTCCCCGTGGCCTCCTACCGGTCGGACGTGCCCGAAACACCTCCCTAGGGAGGCGTTCGGGTGGCATCCTGACCAGATGCCCGAACCACCTCATCTGGCTCCTCTCGATGTGGAGGAGCAGCTGCTTTACTTTGAGCTCCCCCCGGATGGCATAGCTTCTCACCCTATCTCTAAGGGAGAGCCCCGCCACCCGGCGGAGGAAACTCATTTCGGCCGCCTGTACCCGTGATATTGTCCTTTCGGTCATAACCCAAAGCTCATGACCATAGATGTTGGATTTAATATGTGTATTTGTTATGTGTATATGTATTTATGGCGGACTTACCTGGGACTAGGCGGGGCTACCACTGACAGGGGACCATGTCGGTAGCTTTAAAAATGGCGTCATTGTTTCATTTGTAAAAACAGCGTGCTTCGTCACCAGCATACCCCACTGGTAAGATCATTTGTTATGTCCGCTTTGCTGCAGAGGAACCCTGAGTTGCAACGACCATCCTTGGGGTGAATGTTCAAGCACCTGTTGCACACACCATGGGTCCTTAGGTGAGACTTTCTTTTTGCCAGGTCCAAGTCCCTGAAGGTTTTGCAAGCAAAAAGTCTTCCAGTGTGTGTTTCGTCACCACAGACGGAGCATGCAGATTGTGGCTTTGCTGGAGGCCCGCGTTGACCTGCAGTGACCTTGGAGAAAGCCTTCTTCGCCCTCTTTGAAGTTTCTATTGGGCATTTCTCAGAGGGAGTATTTTCAGGAAGGCTCGTTTCCAACTGGTCCAGCTCTTCAAGAATGACCTCCTGTCTCTTTAGGAATTGAAGAAGACACTCAAAATGGTTCTGATGGGCGAAACCATTGGTGGGCACATTCTTGTGATCCACCCATTTCTCCTTTAGGAAGTTCGGTAGCTTACTCTCCAGAGACTGTGCCACCAGACGATTTTTCATAACATCCTCTTCACCCAGGATGAGAAGGTTGCTTAGGGCCCTTTCCACTGTCTGGATTAGCTCAATTGCTCTCCTAGGGTTATTTCCTTTTACAGGGGGCAGGCCTTGCACCTCACTCGCAATCATTTGGACAATCCTTGCCTTATTCCCATATCTGTTATCCAAGCGTTGGAACATTTCCTCAGCGGACGCACAGCTGGACAGGACTAGGTCCTTCTTCACTTTCTCACCGAGGCTAGCTAGGAGATGGAACCTTGTTACACCTGCCGTCCTCAGTGGGTTCCCCAATTGCTCCAGTTCTCCCCATTCAGCCTTCCAACGATAATAATCTGTTATGTCACCAGAAAACGTGGGGAGACGTGCTCTCTCGAGGGGGAACTGATTTCTGTAGCCGTAACCTCCAGGATACATGTCAGGGATGCCTCGGGGAGCACTCTGGGTCATCAGCGGTGTGCTAGAGGCATTTGATGTGGTTCCAGTGCTGCCACCAATTGGTCCACTAAGTGCCTGGATTCTGGCACCTGAAGCTGAGATGGTTGTTGGGAGAGGATTGGATGGAGCAACTTGGGTGTTGCTGCCTGAAGGAAGTTCCTCTTTGAGACTGGGACCGCTAAATGGGGGCTCTGTGAGACTGACTGGGTTGAGCACGTCCTGCGCCCTATCAGACTTTTTTTCTTGTCGGACTTTGTCATCCATATCTTCATTGGATGACTCCGTGCATCTTGGGTCTCGCCAGCTATCCTCCCAGTCTCTTACTCGGCGCCACAGAGCTCGGACCTTCTCCTTGAGCATCTTTGTGTTGGCATATGAGATCAGAGCATCCCAGTTCCTGCATCTTCGCTTGAGCTCATTGATCCTCTCTCTGGGGGTTAGCGTTGCAAGAAACTCTTCCTGCTGGCTGGTTAGGCCAAGAGGCCTTTTCACTACTTTCGCTGGGACTTTACTGCAACCGTCCCTTTGAGTGGCGAACCTGGGGCAGAGCAGGTAGTGGTGAGCCTCGTCTTGCCGGCAGTCCCAGGTAAGTCTGCCATAAATACATATACACATAACAAATACACATATTAAATCCAACACCTCCCACTTAAGTTCCTGATGTCTCATCCAAGGAACTTACACCACAATCTAGAGACCCCACTTCTTCTCCAAGGGTCATCTCCTTTCCTCCTGGGGCACACATGCCACATTTGCAGCCCCCACATTGAGGGTCGCACGCTGCCCCGATGCTGTCCCACCTGAACCACTCTAACACTTCCTTGTTAGTTGTAGCGGTGCTGCTGAGGACTGTCTCTTCCTTTGTGAACTCGGTGTTTGGATTGCTTGAGTCCACAAGGACCTACTCATATTCTTTTGAGGCAGTTCTCATGGACCTCGCGACATGAGTGTCAGACTGGTGGAAGATTAAATCTACCATCTCAAGGAGGTCAGGGTGGGTCCCAGCGACCGTCTTTCCAAGTGGGCCATCCCAAAGGATCAGGTCCCCTTTTCTCCTGACTGGCTGTGGGACCAGGCGACCTTCCCTGTGGCTGATGAGGAGATCGATTTTGGTGGGCCGGACCAAGTCTTCAGCAGCAACACCAGGGAAGAACCCTTGAAGTTGATGTGGTGTGGCTTTCTGGGTGACCTCTGCGATGCTCTCCAGGCCGTAGCAAATGATCTTATGCACTCCCACCGTTCCCTCGGGAGTTCCTACCCTCAACCGAAGGGTGTATCTTCTGGTCATGATTGTCCTCCGCATCCCACCAACTCCATGCACAATCAATTTGATGTTCTCTCCACATAGTCCGAGACGCTTGGCTCCAGTATTTGTGATGTAATTGGTATCTGAAGCAAGGTCAATCAATGTTCCGATGAGATGACCAGAGTTGGTAGTGACCTTGAGGAGCATCATTAGTACTGGATATTCTTTAGGTACACTTACATTGCTGGTGCAGATTGCTGTGGTGGTTTTGTTTGAGAAGACTTTCTTGCACTCTTTCTGCAATAGTACCAAATAAAACAAGCAAAGAGTGCAGTGCGAGTAATTCCTTTCATGCTGAGTGACGACCCCTATTCAGAGGGCCAATACGGAAAAAACGGAACAATAGGTGAGGATGGGAACGTAGATCGACCGGTAAATTGAGAGCTTTGCCTTCCGGCTCAGCTCCTTCTTCACCACAACGGACTGATACAGCGTCCGCATTACTGAAGATGCCGCACCGATCCGCCTGTCGATCTCACGATCCACTCTTCCCCCACTCGTAAACAAGACTCCTAGGTACTTGAACTCCTCCACTTGGAGCAGGGTCTCCTCCCCAACCCGGAGATGGCACTCCACCCTTTTCCGGGCGAGAACCATGGACTCGGACTTGGAGGTGCTGATTTTCATCCCAGTCGCTTCACACTCGGCTGCGAACCGATCCAGTGAGAGCTGAAGATCCTGGCCAGATGAAACCATCAGGACCACATCATCTGCAAAAAGCAGAGACCTAATCCTGCAGCCACCAAACCGGATCCCCTCAACGCCTTGACTGCGCCTAAAAATTCTGTCCATAAAAGTTATGAACAGAATCGGTGATTAAGGGCAGCCTTGGCGGAGTCCAACCCTCACCAGAAACGTGTCCGACTTACTGCCGGCAATGCGGACCAAGCTCTGACACTGATCGTTCAGGGAGCGGACAGCCACAATCAGACAGTCCGATACCCCATACTCTCTGAGCACTCCCCACATGACCTCCCGAGGGACACGGTCGAATGCCTTCTCCAAGTCCACAAAGCACATGTAGACTGGTTGGGCAAACTCCCATGCACCCTCAAGGACCCTGCCGAGAGTATAGAGCTGGTCCACAGTTCCATGACCAGGACGAAAACCACACTGTTCCTCCTTAATCCGAGGTTCGACTATCCGGCGTAGCCTCCTCTCCAGTACACCTGAATAAACCTTACCGGGAAGGCTGAGGAGTGTGATCCCACGATAGTTGGAACACACCCTCCGGTTCCCCTTCTTAAAGAGAGGAACCACCACCCTGGTCTGCCAATCCAGAGGTACCGCCCCTGATGTCCACGCGATGCTGCAGAGTCTTGTCAACCAAGACAGCCCCACAGCATCCAGAGCCTTTAGGAACTCCGGGTGGATCTCATCCACCCCCGGGGCCTTGCCACCGAGGAACTTTTTAACTACCTCAGCAACCTCAGCCCCAGAAATAGGAGAGCCCACCACAGATTCCCCAGGCACTGCTTCCTCATAGGAAGACGTGTTGGTGGGATTGAGGAGGTCTTCGAAGTATTCCCTCCACCGATCCACAACATCCGCAGTCGAGGTCAGCAGAACACCATCCGCACCATACACGGTGTTGACAGTGCACTGCTTCACCCTCCTGAAGCGGCGGATGGTGGTCCAGAATCGCTTCGAAGCCGTCCGGAAGTCATTTTCCATGGCTTCCCCGAACTCCTCCCATGTCCGAGTTTTTGCCTCCGCGACCGCTGAAGCCGCACACCGCTTGATCACTTTGTGCTAAGATAGCACTGCCTTTAATGTTTAATATGAATATCTCCGTTCAGACAGTAATGTTATACAAGGTTAGGTTGGGCTATGATGGGTCTTAATTGTAAAAGATGTTAATGTCTATTGTGGTCATGTTAGCATTTAAGTAGGCGAGTAAGCTAAGGCTAATTGGTCCATAAGTTTATAAAAGTGCACTTATCAGTCACTGATTTTGATTGTTTTATTTTAATACATAATACTAACCACAAGGTTTCCCCTAAATTGCCACTATATTTGTGGCGGTAGGGGCGTGGTCAACATGACACCATCATACAGTATATACTGTATATGGCGTCATGGTCATTTTAATTTGCAATGATACATACTGTATATGTCCTTTTAAAAGGCTAAACAAATATTTTATGTATGTTTCAATAAATATGTGTTATTAGTTATTAACATATTTATATTACATTATCAGAATCAGCTTTATTGGCCAAATATGTTAAACGGCGTGGCTCCGTTGGTTCAGCGGCCTTACCAGCAACTTAAGGGTTCCAGGTTCGATCCCCGCTTCCGCCATTCTAGTTACTGCCATCATGGCCTTGAGCAAGATACTTTACCCACCTGCTCCCAGCGCTATGAGTCACTAGAGAAAAGCACCATTGAATTATGTAAATATAATTTACTTCACTTCAATTCACTTCACTTAACATACCGGTACACGGAATTTGACTTGGTAGACGGTGCTCTCTTTGTTCAATGCAATTTCAATTGTTGCTGCTTATTGTAAAAAGTAACACAGGCTACACTATATTCAGCCCTCCTTGAATGCTCACCCATCCATTTTCTACCAATGTATTTTGCCAAATATGTAAACAACCATTTAACCGCGGTTGTGAATACATTCCGTGCCGAAATATTTATAAAACTACTTTGCTTTTTTCCAAACATGCTCCAAATGAGCTGTTTGGAATTTGAGACTTTAGTGAAGTGTTTTGCCTTGGTTACGTCAGCATATATCTCCTGATATGGTAGAAGTTCACCCACAGAGCTTTGCCATTTTTATTTAGTTGTAGTCAATAAGTTCCTTCTTTTTCTCTATTCTATTGTTGTCACTGACCATTATCAAAAAAATAATTTGTTGGCGACAAACCTAAGATAAGTATTTTTCTTTAAAATTTTTGGCTCAGACAGGAAAAGTTGACCACAAATATGAATGCGGCTTAACTGAGTCTCTAAACAAATTATTTCAATTGGCACCTGTCACATTTTACCACTTTTCCGCCCACACTTTCTCACATTTCTGCTTTTTTGGCGATTGGTCAGAATCCAATACTGTGTGGTTAAAGTTGATCATCCTGCTTAATGTGTGTCTAACTTAAGCAAATAAATATCTTAACAATCTATTGCAGGGTTCCCCAACCTTTTTTCCACCGGGGGCCGGTTTAATGTATGCATTATTTTCACAGACTGGCTTTCTACGCGTTGGAGATAAAAACAGCAAAAAAAAGTTAGCATGAAAAATTGGCCTTTAGCTACAATTAGCTACACATTAACATTTTATATGTCCATTAATGTGCATTGTCCCATGTACTATAACAAAGGAGTTGTAATATACAACTATTAACAAGCGTATTGGTGTGTTTAGGGGGACAGGTGAAAATTAAGGCGGAAGAAATGCGGTAGTTTATAAATTAATTAATTGTTTCTGTGCGACCCGGTAGCAAATGCGTCACGGACTATTGAGCCTATATCCCAATTTATAATCACCTCATTATACGTATCTCTCAGATTATATATATATATATATATATATATATATATATATATATATATATATATATATATATATATATATATATATAATTCTCTACAATTACACACGTGACCAATGCAAAAAACTCCTCCCCTTTTGTTTTTAATTGCCTCGCATTTTAATACGGGTGACATGAAACATCGTGTCAGGTTTGGGCTTCGAGGCAATTAAGAATTTTTGTTGGGGGGAGAGCGAGTTTAAATGAACTTAACTCTGACAATAAGAAACTTGAAATAGGGGACGTGTTTGCATGGGTACACAATGAATGCAAGTTAAGGCACAGAGTTATTTTTTTAGTTATGACACGCAGATTAATACCTCAAGGGCTTGTCAGGGTTTTTTGTAGCATTAATATGTTGGAAAAGTAACATTTGTTTGTTTAAATGCTGTTAATACTCGACGGTACGATGCGGAATAGCTCACACGCCATCAGCTAAGACAAAGTTAAGGATAATGAGTTCATTACTGCGGCATGAGCTGCTTTGCTCCACTGAAGACGGATTTCATTAGTGACACCACAATGCAACTTGGCTCCTAATTTAGCCCCCAAAACACATCAAAACAAACCTTTTGTTTAGTATAATAAATGAAACACTGATCACTTTCTGTTGACGTCTTTATTAAGATGCTCCAGTATGGATTTGACCTTGTGTTGATCAGTGCATCCTCCTCTCCAAAATTGTTTCCAGCTAACTATATATCACACACCTCTTGTCCTGTTGGCGTCTTGATTTGATTGACTGACCCTCAAATAATAGCTTCGGGAAAAGTTTGGGATCCATTTACAATGTATTGTAAATGGATTGTGAGATCTGAACCGAGGATGTCGTTGTGGCTTGTGCAGCCCTTTGAGACACTTGTGATTTAGGGCTATATAAATAAACATTGATTGATTGATTGAATGCATTTCAGTCCCACATACTGTATTGCCTTGACACGACTGACTGTCAAACTAGATTTTGAACAATAATATAAGTGGAAAGACAAAAAAAAAAACTTGAAACAAGAAAATGTTTATTGAATTTAACAGTAAAAAAATTACAGCACACGCCTAAACACAAAGCAAAATTATCGCGTCACGTTGCTTGCGTCCCCTCTGACGGCGTCTTGTTTGATTTTTAGTTCTTCCATGGGGGGTGGTGCAGGACTTGTAATTCTCTTCCAAAACACTAAGGCGCAATGTGTCCAGAAGTAGCAACAGCAGCTGTCATTGACTAGAGACTGTATTTCCTTCTTGTGAAAAGTCACGATAGACGATAGACGGTATAGCTCGGTTGGTAGAGCGGCCGTGCCAGCAACTTGAGGGTTGCAGGTTCGATCCCCGCCTCCGCCATCCTAGTCACTGCCATTGTGTCCTTGGGCAAGACACTTTACCCACCTGCTCCCAGTGCCACTCACACTGGTTTAAATGTAACTTAGATATTGGGTTTCACAATGTAAAGCGCTTTGAGTCACTTGAGAAAAAGCGCTATATAAATGTAATTCACTTCACTTCACGACAACCACAACATCGACATCTTTGTCTACACTGGAACTAATCATTCAGAAACAATCAGTTTACTGTTTTCTCGACGTTTTACTTCTACACCAGAGGAATATACTATCGTGAAGATAGACTGTGCAAGTTCTGAACGAGTCGCGGCAGAGGATGCTATTGTTATTTGCAACGCTGTTCAGGACATGGTACAACAGAGAGCTATCATGTGATTGTAAATAAACAAATATGTTAAGTAACTATTTTAAGTCAACAAAATCCTAGTATGACTTCTTGAAAGTAAACAAATTAGAATAATCCAACACATTTCCCACAAAAAAAATCTGCTATTATTACGGCAAACAGTGTAATCCACAAAGTGCCTTCTGTAATAAGATGTTTTCACACATTTCGGCAAAAGCAGGTTTAATAAAAAGTATGCAGAACTAATAGGCGTTCAAAAAAAATCCTTTACCAATAACCTATTTTGACTAAAAGCTTTATCCAGAGTTTTGTATTTTTACCTACTAATTTTTAAAGATATTTAAAACGTCCGTCCATCCATCCATCTTCTTCCGCTTATCCGAGGTCGGGTCGCGGGGGCAGCAGCCTAAGCAGGGAAGCCCAGACTTCCCTCTCCCCAGCCACTTCGTCCAGCTCTTCCCGGGAGATCCCGAGGCGTTCCCAGGCCAGCCGGGAGACATAGTCTTCCCAACGTGTCCTGGGTCTTCCCCGTGGCCTCCTACCGGTTGGGAGGCGTTCGGGTGGCATCCTGACCAGATGCCCAAACCACCTCATATGTATTTAAAACGTCAGACTACTAAATTGGAGACACTACAATGCAGTCCATCCTTTAAAGCTGTCTGGGCAGTTTTTTATTCCAGCCTACTTGTGAGTGCTGCAGTTAATTGTGATTTGGCAGTCACGAAAAATCGATTTTTGAACATTTACTAATCGATATTGATCGTCAGCTGTTACATGGCGATGTATTGGCGTATCAACACATCTCTAGCTAGTACTAACCCAAATATAAAACAATTTTTTCCCCAATGTTTAAAAGCATGTTTTCATTGTGAGTGGGAAACCAAATGTGAAAGTAAAATAAAAATTGAATAAAAATCTGTTTGCATGAATAACTCAACCCCAAAGATAAGACAACCCTTCTTTTTTAAGACCCTCTCTTTTTCAAAGATAAAAAATATATTTAAATTATCAGTGAAACAACAACTAGTAGAGTGCAGATACAAACCAATAATAAAGTTTGGTTTACATTTATAGCTCCTTGAACATGAGAACATTTTTCAAGACTTTTTTTTTTCCCAAGGACAAAATGTTTTTATTATTAATGGAAAAATAACTGGTAGAGTGCAAGTAAAAAAACAAAAACATATATAAGACAACCCCTTTTTTTTAAACAAACAAAAAAAATTCAAAGCCATTAAAGTGGTCTGCATGTATAAATAAATATCTTGACAAATATATAATGAACAAACATTGACAACTTCTTTCCTTTGCAATTATCATAATTAAAAGATTTCCTCGCGCAGATGCACACGCGCACTCGCCTTGAAAAAACTAACTTTGATTGGCTGAATTGTGTCACATGGGAGGAGTTAAAATACATGCGATGGTCTTATTTCCTGCGTGCGTTACTGCAATGACCAGAAAGGCTGCACATCTTAAAATAAAATTACTGTTAATCTTCCAAAAATTTGCACAGGTTAAATTACAAGTGTTATGCAAATAATTTTAACATGTAGAGGACCCGTGCTGGGGGCTCCTAATTGAGCGAGCTGTAAATTTGTAGCCTATAGCAAAGTCTCCCTGCTGGTATGTACAAACACCAAGTCATGTGACAAAAGTCTATCTCCAGGGTAGATGTGAGTTGTTCTCCAGGGGAGTTGCGTTAGGAACTCAGTGGAGAGTCATGTAAACTCTATCTCGTTTATTATGTGAGTGTATGTGTGTATGTACATAACACAACACAGACACACTTGCAATCATCCTCTTGGGAGATGTGCACTCAAGCCTGACATGATGCACACTGACTGGGGTCACTTTGAGAAGCAACCAGACAAAGCCCAAAACAACCGCTATTGTTGCTGCTGTTATTATTATTATTATTATGATCATTATCATTATTACTTAAACTTGCAATTACTTTTGTTTTGCCTCAGCGTGTTTCATGTTTTGTATGTGCATGTTTTAGGTCAATGTGACGGTGGACTACATCAGAGCGGCCAGCGGTCCAGGTGAAAGCACCCCAGCCTTCTCAGAACGCACCTGTGCTACCATCACCATAGGTGGCATGTAAGTAACCTTGTTCCTGTTACACGCAACTCGGCAACCCTTATTCCTCAATATCGCAATATGATTTGAAGCTTTATTTCCCTGACTGCCATGCGGGAAAATGTTGTTTGCAATCCTTAAGTCGCAAAGTAACTTTTCGGGTTAATTTAACATTTGCACAGGGAGCAATTACTTCAAGTCCTCAAACACAGTTTTGCCAGATTATCTATTTGTAATTTAATGCCGCAATATAAACGATTCTATTAAGGATATCAAAGCGCTCAGAGGTTTCAATTTAATCAAAACCAGATAAAGGATTGGAATAGACTTCATTTTCAGAGGAAAAGAAAAATAGCAGCGGAAAGCAACGACACTTTAGAGTTTGCTTGTTTGCAGGAGAAATCCAACAAACTATATAAAGCAGTACAGATTATAAAACATGTTTCCTTTATTTCTTAATACTAACCAGCCTTGCTCAATTTGCTACTATAGAAAAAAGAATGACCTCTAATTCAGCCCTGTCAACACACCTCTGACTCACGAAAAATAGTTAACTTGTTAGCTAGAGAAAAAACGAATTGATGTCAATCAGTATGTCAAACATCAATTTGTAACAATGGTAACTGCCACTGTACAACAATACGTGACAGGAGGATAAGTAAGTCCTTTCAACACACCTCTAACTCAGCTGATTAAGTAATCCAATTTAACATAGGGATTTCCGACTGTGTGTTAAACATGTTTAAGCATATGACAATTTTTAAACATTCAAAAATATCAATAAAATTATGATCTAAACAAAATTTGTTGTATGCTCGCGTTAGCTGTAGGTACTCGCTGTTCCTCTTGCATAAACGCCGCACCGAGGACAGGGAGATGTTCAGGAGTACTGAAAACAAGCTCGCAAGTTAGCTAATCATCTAGCTAGCTTACCTGATGCTGCCTCCTTTCGCTCTCTGAGCCAAAACGTTTACGGCTCTCCACTTTGCTCATCAAATTTGGATGATTACTTTATTTCCCAACTAGTTGTAGTTCTCGAGCAGGGGTGTCAAACTCATTGTAGCTCAAGGGCCGCATGGAGAAACATTTATTCCCACGTCGGCCGGACGGGTAAAATCATGGCATAATATTTTAAAAATACAACTATGACAACTTCAGATTGTTTTCTTTGTTTCTTCGGCCCAAAATACAAAAAGCACATTCTGAAAATATACATATCATAAATAATCCTCTTGACAAAACACTTCAAGTTAGTTAAAAATTCTGAGGAAAACATTTGTGCAGTTTAAAAATAAACATTGTTTGGCAGGCCCAAACAATGCGTTTAGGCCTGCCAGGTCTGTCCGGCATCCTCCCCCACCATCGCAGCCAACTCACCACCAGGTGGTGATCGGTAGAAAGCTCCGCCCCTCTCTTCAGCCGAGTGTCCAAAACATGAGACCGCAAATCCGATGACACAACTACAAAGTCAATCATGGAACTGTGGCCTAGGGTGTCCTGGTGCCAAGTGCACATATGGACACCCTTATGTTTGAACATGGTGTTTGTTATTGACAATCTGTGACGAGCACAAAAGTCCAATAACAAAACACCACTCGGGTTCAGATCCGGGCGGCCATTCGTCCCAATCACGCCTCTCCAGGTTTCACTGTCGTTGCCAACATGAGCGTTGAAGTCCTCCTCAATCCTACCAGCACATCTTCCTATGAGGAAGCAAGGCCTGGGGAATCTGTGGTGGGCTCTCCTATTTCTGGGGCTGAGGTTGCCGAGGTAGTTAAAAAGCTCCTCGGTGGCAAGGCCCCGGGGGTGGATGAGATCCGCCTGGAGTTCCTTAAGGCTCTGGATGTTGTGGGGCTGTCTTGGTTGACAAGACTCTGCAACATCTCGTGGACATCAGGGGCGGTACCTCTGGATTGGCAGACCGGGGTGGTGGTTCCTCTCTTTAAGAAGGGGAACCGGAGGGTGTGTTCCAACTATCGTGGGATCACACTCCTCAGCCTTCCCGGTAAGGTCTATTCAGGTGTACTGGAGAGTAGGCTACGCCGGATAGTCGAACCTTGGATTCAGGAGGAACAGTGTGGTTTTCGTCCTGGTCGTGGAACTCTGGACCAGCTCTATACTCTCGGCAGGGTCCTTAAGGGTGCATGGGAGTTTGCCCAACCAGTCTACATGTGCTTTATGGACTTGGAGAAGGCATTCGACCGTGTACCCCGGGAAGTCCTGTGGGGAGTGCTCAGAGAGTATGGGGTAACGGACTGTCTTATTGTGGCGGTTCGCTCCCTGTATAATCAGTGTCAGAGCTTGGTCCGCATTGCCGGCAGTAAGTCGGACCCGTTTCCAGTGAGGGTTGGACTCCGCCAAGGCTGCTCTTTGTCACCGATTCTGTTCATAACCTTTATGGACAGAATTTCTAGGCGCAGTCAGGGCGTTGAGGGTATCTGGTTTGGTGGCTGCAGGATTAGGTCTCTGCTTTTTGCAGATGATGTGGTCCTGATGGCTTCATCTGGTCAAGATCTTCAGCTCTCACTGGATCGGTTCGCAGCCGAGTGTGAAGCGACTGGGATGGGAATAAGCACCTCCAAGTCCGAGTCCATGGTTCTCGCCCAGAAAAGGGTGGAGTGCCATCTCCGGGTTGGGGAGGAGATCTTGCCCCAAGTGGAGGAGTTCAAGTACCTCTGAGTCTTGTTCACGAGTGAGGGAAGAGTGAATCGTGAGATCGACAGGCGGATCGGTGCGGCGTCTTCAGTAATGTGGACGCTGTATCGATCCGTTGTGGTGAAGAAGGAGCTGAGCCGGAAGGCAAAGCTCTCGATTTACCGGTCGATCTACGTTTCCATCCTCACCTATGGTCATGAGCTTTGGGTCATGACCGAAAGGACAAGATCACGGGTACAAGCGGCCGAAATGAGTTTCCTCCGCTGGGTGGCGGGGCTCTCCCTTAGAGATAGGGTGAGAAGCTCTGTCATCCGGGAGGAGCTCAAAGTAAAGCCGCTGCTCCTCCACATCGAGAGGAGCCAGATGAGGTGGTTTGGGCATCTGGTCAGGATGCCACCCGAACGCCTCCCTAGGGAGGTGTTTCGGGCACGTCCGACCGGTAGGAGGCCACGGGGAAGACCCAGGACACGTTGGGAAGACTATGTCTCCCGGCTGGCCTGGGAACGCCTCGGGAAGAGCTGGACGAAGTGGCTGGGGAGAGGAAAGTCTGGGCTTCCCTGCTTAGGCTGCTGCCCCCGCGACCCGACCTCGGATAAGCGGAAGAAGATGGATGGATGGATGGAGTTTGAAAAACACCATGAAGAACACAATTAACTTGGACTTAATCTCGGTGTATCTACAAAGCAATTCAACTTTAGGTCTCCTGTCAGAGAGAGTTTCAATTCCCACCTCCGGAAGAACTTTGAACATGTCACGAGGGAGGCACTGGACATTGAGTCCGAGTGGACGATATTCCGTGCCTCTATTGTCGAGGCGTCCAGTTCCTCCCTCTAGGATCGAACAAAATACAGTATAAAGCATGAATAAAAACTTTTATGTATTACCTACCTTATTTGTCTTTTCCACATATTATTCATGTGCTCACTGGACAAACCGTAGAAATTCAAGAGGGTTGAGTTACTCCCTGCCGCCGCCTTCTTCTTCTGCTGTGTATCGATTGACAAATAAAAGCTGTGCAACGTGTAAACAATTTCAACAAACCAAAAATAAAAACTTAAACGGCTGACAGTATTGCAGTAAATCACACATTGTTCACTTTCTTTAAATTTGCACAGAAGACAATCATTTTCTCAGAACTATATCAGTGTGCAGTGTCTCATGCAGCATTTTAGGTGGCGTAACAAATTGTTTATTTTACTCCTGTTTGGGTCGAGTGGGAGGAGTCGCGGCCCTGCTTTACCGTGTACCTATTGCTTGGTATACTTTCTCATCCCGGTATAAACTATTTGCTTGCCTAACAGAATTGCTATTGCGACATCCACTGGACATATTTAGAACAGCAGTTTCTTTAATTTAAAAGTGCAGCTCAATTTTACACTTTGCAAACTCATCTCACAGGCCAGATTGAACCCGTTATCAGCCCCGCGGGCTGCATGTTTGACACCCCTGTTCTAGAGCATTTATTAGTAGCCTGCGAGAAGGTATACTAATATATATATATGTAAACAGAGGTCACAACATTGGAAGTATATTACCCGAGGCGGCGTGGCTATAGGATAGGAGTTGTTAAATTAGAAATGTTTTCTGAGTTTATTGCATGCATGTTATGGAATTTTACTTTACATTTTGAATGATAACAAAACAATTATGTGGTACATTACATTAGACATGTGTCAAAAATACAGCCAAAAGAGTTTGGTACAGTAAATGAGACTACATCTAAAAAATATAGTGTATAAATGCACTCGAATAATTTTCAAAATGTTCTTTCAAGCTTTGTGCGGCAGCACTTTGTGCTGATAGAAAATGTTCACTTTTTTCCCTCAATTTTCCTATTTTTTTCTCATATGGAACTCACATCCCTGAATATGTAACGGTAGCCTGCATTGTGGAAAAAACAAAAACAGGAGATCAAGTCCTGTCAACACATCTCTAACTCTTGATGCATTAACTTGAACAGTTTGTTTCATAATTGAAACAAAAAAAATATGTGGATATTAATCACTACTTAAAACAGCAAAAAATACATTTCCAATGATAGCGGCAATACAGAACAATAAAAAATGAAAGAGTAAGTCCAGTCAACACACCTCTACCTCACAGTGAAGTCAAATTAACACATAATTCTGGTCTTCATTTACTACCTAGTGGTAGCCTGCATTCTGGGGAAATGAGAATGACAGGGGGTGAAGTCCTGTCAGCACACCTAACTCAGGTGCAGTAGTGTGCTTGTTACATGGAGAAATAAAATAAACATTGTCATCAATCAGTGCATAATACAGTAGTTAAATTATTATTTGCAGATAGAAAAAGAAGTAACAGGAGGGGGAAATCCAGTCACCACACCTCTAACTCAGAGTCCTTAGCTTGAATTGGTTCCTTGGCTCGAATAAATAGTAAAAATCAGTAAAGAAAATATTACGGTAATTTCATTTCCAATAATATTGGCAACATTCAAAAAAGGAATGACAGGAGGGTATGTCCTGTCAACTCACATTTATTACCTCTGCAATTTTAACACTGTAATGGCCAAATCCCAAAATATGCAGTGACGTCACTAGCTACGCGTCCTGCGTCCGTGACGTATTATAATCTGAAATGACGCAGTAAAGTCACTATTCAGAGACGCTCTTTATTTTGCCCATGAAAAACAATAAAACTACCGTACTCCCCAGTCACAGCGGATTTAATTTCAACAATTAAAGATGTGAACTTCACACTAAATAAACCTGGTTTCCTCTGCCCGATGCTGTGCTCCATCGTGTTGATGGTGTTTTAACATTTAGGGCACGTGCTGTAATGAAATAAAACATACTTTCAATGGCGGTTGCCATTTTGATGTACGCTAACGGCGTCTGCGCATAGATGCTGCTTCCGATGAGATAGTAAGCAGGGAAAGGAGACCGCATAAATGCCACTGCGGAAAAAGATAAAAGCTATTGCTGGGTTTTCTACTTCCACTACTACTGATCAGACTAGGGATAGAACCTCAACATCGCCTCTACGCGCTTCTGTTTCCTATTGCACCTGTTGCAAAAGAAGTGCTTCTACCTTCTGCATCTTATTCCCCAAAAAAACTAAAGTTTTCCTCAGATGAGGCTCATCACATGTATGTTGCTACAAAAATTTTACTTTATTTCAATTTTCTGTCATGCCACTGCAAAAACCTTTCAGATTAAAAAAAAAAAAGTATTTGTTGAATTTCAGATATATTTTGAAAATTAATGAATGTCAGTCAATTACAACCATATCAATATCAAATGTGTTTAAAGCTACAATTTAAGAAAAATAATTAAACAATTTTTCTTCTTTAAATTGGGCACTCGTTGAATTTCCCAAGGAGCCACTCAAATCGCTGCCTGTTGACTATATCACTAAACTGTCATCATTCCTGCATATGAAAGTGTGTCCACATGTATCTGCTTGTCTTCATCCCTCCAGTAACATCGCAGAAGCCCTGGTCAGCAAAGGCCTGGCCACAGTCATCAGGTACCGACAGGACGACGACCAGCGCTCCTCCCACTACGACGAGCTCCTCGCTGCAGAAGCTCGGTGAGAATCCTGAACACTGTCACTAATCTTTCATAAACACGAGTTGAGCGTGAATGTGTGACCTTGACAGTTTGGGGATGTTGACTAGAATTGACTGTCACCTCCAGGGCTGAATTTTTTTTCTTTCAAAATGGCTTTTCACGATTTTATTTTAGCCATGTGGCACGTCACAATCTATCCTTTTTTGTTTGCCCTGGAGACTTTTTTTTTTTTTTTTTGACACACACATGCACAAACGCTGGCTGCCAAATCAGAGACTTTCTTTACACCGCCGCTATGAATATAATTATATGGCGGTGCAGTGGAGAGATTTAGTAGGAGCTTTATTACCGGGCCATAGATTAAGATCTGGCTATAGGTAGAGCAGATGCAGCTTCCTTTTACTGCACTCTTTCCCTCTCCCTCCTGCGTCTCCCTTTTTCACTGCACCATGCTTGTTTCCATTTTTGTCCTTTTTTGGCCTATCTTTTTCCCCCCAGTCTTCGCTCTGGCTTAATCCCTCTTTCCCTGGTGGGGTCTTATTAAAGTTGATTAGAGCTCTCTGTCTTTAGTGATGCTGGTATTTTTAGTGCCTTCAAGGAACCTCCTCCCTCGTGGCGATTATACATGGTATACTACTGGATAGGAGCACAGTCGTGGCAAATGGTGGTCCTAATGTTGATGTTGAGGCTTTTTCAAGCCGTCTTCATGTGTTAAACCAGGGGTAGGGAACCTATGGCTCTAGAGCCAGATGTGGCTCTTTTGATGACTGCGTCTGGCTCTCAGATAAATCTTAGCTGACATTGCTTAACATGATAAGTAATGAATAATTCCGCTGGTAATCACAGTATTAAAAATAATGTTAAAAATATAAAACATTTTAATGGATTTTAATCCATTCATCCATTTTCTACCGCAACTGTTCAAGAAGTCGCATTATTGGTAAGAAATATTTTATTTATTATTGGTTAGCTTCAGAATAACAATGTTATTAAAAAGAATAAGAGACTTATTGTACTCTAAAAATGTTGGTATTACTTAAAAAATGCATGCATTTAGTTGTATTCAGTGTTAAAAAATATAATATGGCTCTCACGGAAATACATTTTAAAATCTTTGGCTTTCATGGCTCTCTCAGCCAAAAAGGTTCCCGAACCCTGTGTTAACCTCTCAAGAAATACCATGGCATTGGAGAATAATGTACAATTCTGAACAAAATCTTAGAATAATTACAAATATTTGCATATTTCCTGTTTATCAGCTAATGTAATGGCCCTAAAAAAGCCGAAATCTGCACTCAAATGTGGCTTTAATGTAATTTTCTGGCAGACATTTACACTCTCACGACCTCTTGATGACAGGCAAAAAGTAATTGTCTCTAAACATGGCAGGATTGTTGGCGTGCACAAGAAGAGTCTCTTGCAAGACACAATTGCTACCAAGTTTGGACGCCATAAGACGTAGATTTTAAATTTGTTCACAAGATCCTGGGAGTTTGTATCTAAAAAAATCGCAATTCGGACAAAGACAATTATAAAACAGCACGTACCAATAGGTAAGAAAAGTTGATTTTGCATAATCAGACCCCTTTAAGATAAGGCACTCTTAAATTGAGGTAATTGAGTATTTACTTTTTATATATTTTATATTTTATTTTGTAAAAGTTTTGAGCACAATGAACATAACCTTGATCATTTTGGTCACGAAAACTATAATAGGAAATGTTCATATCGTAACATCCATCCATCCATTTTCTACCGCTTGTCCTCCTCGAGGTCGCGGGGGGTGCTGGAGCCTATCTCAGCTGCACACCTTTTGTAAATCCACCAGCGCAAAAATGCAAATATTACCCCGAGTCTTAAGATTTTGATCAGGTGGGTACGTTCCCTTAAACCACATGTTTCAAACCCAAGGCCCGAGGGCCATAACTGGCCTGCCGGCCGCCACAATTTTGTATTTCCCGCCAGAGCCTGGAAACAATTTGCGTCAATTAATTACTTTATCCGTCTAACAAAATGTTTTTTTCCATTTTGACAGAAAAAATTAATTTCATGCTATTGCGTATATTTCAAACTTGGATATTATCTAATAATACAACAAATATGATCATATGTTTTTCCTTTTTTTTATTAAAATAGAAATAAATACTTACTATGTATATCTGCTTGCATTGTGGTTTAAAGGGGAACATTATCACAATTTCAGAAGGGTTAAAACCATTAAAAATCAGTTCCCAGTGGCTTATTTTATTTTTCGAAGTTTCTTTCAAAATTTTACCCATCACGCAATATCCCTAAAAAAAGCTTCAAAGTGCCTGATTTTAACCATCGTTATATACACCCGTCCATTTTCCTGTGACGTCACATAGTGATGCCAACTCAAACAAACATGGCGCATAGAACAGCAAGCTATAGCGACATTAGTTCGGATTCAGACTCGGATTTCAGCGGCTTAAGCAATTCAACAGATTACGAATGTATTGAAACGGATGGTTGTAGTGTGGAGGCAGGTAGCGAAAACGAAATTGAAGAAGAAACTGAAGCTATTGAGCCATATCGGTTTGAACCGTATGCAAGCGAAACCGACGAAAACGACACGACAGCCAGCGACACGGGAGAAAGCGAGGACGAATTCGGCGATCGCCTTCTAACCAACGATTGGTATGTGTTTGTTTGGCATTAAAGGAAACTAACAACTATGAACTAGGTTTACAGCATATGAAATACATTTGGCAACAACATGCACTTTGAGAGTGCAGACAGCCCAGTTTTCATCAATTAATATATTCTGTAGACATACCCTCATCCGCGCTCTTTTCCTGAAAGCTGATCTGTCCAGTTTTGGAGTTGATGTCAGCAGGCCAGGGAAGCTAGGGTCGATATTCTTCTCCTGATCATCTTCGTGGCATAAGGGACGGTGTGAGCCAAGACATCCAGGGGGTTTAGCTCGCTCGTCTGCGGGAACAAACTGCCGCCATTGCTTGCCGTGCTACCGAGGTTCTTTGTCCCTGAATTGCTCACACACTCCGGCAGATTCAATGGGGGTCTGGCGGCAGATTTCTTTGACTTTATCGTTGGAAATGCATCTGCTTTGAGTGTCGCAGGATATCCACACATTCTTGCCATCTCTGTCGTAGCATAGCTTTCGTCGGTAAAGTGTGCGGAACAAACGTCCAATTTCTTGCCACTTTCGCATCTTTGGGCCACTGGTGCAACTTGAATCCGTCCCTGTTCGTGTTGTTACACCCTCCGACAACACACCGACGAGGCATGATGTCTCCAAGGTACGGAAAACGGAAAACAGTCGAAAAAACCGGAAAATAACAGAGCTGATTTGACTCGGTGTTTGAGAAAATGGCGGATTGCTTCCCGATGTGACGCCACGTTGTGACGTCATCGCTCCGAGAGCGAATATTAGAAAGGCGTTTAATTCGCCAAAATTCACCCATTTAGAGTTCGGAAATCGGGTAAAAAAATATATGGTCTTTTTTCTGCAACATCAAGGTATATATTGACGCTTACATAGGTCTGGTGATAATGTTCACCTTTAAAAGCAAGTTATACGTTATACATCAAATTGTACCTAAACAAAATAATAATCAAATGCATTGGCAATTGTGGAACATCATGTGGCTATTATACATTTATATTTAAATGTATTCACTGTTACTAGCGGCCCTCCGAGAGCACCCGTAACTGCGATGTGGCTCTGAATGAAAACGAGTTTGACACCCCTGCCTTAAACTCATGCAGAAAAGGAGAGACATTTTTCTGTTGAGCCAGGAACAATAGTAAGCCTCAGTTCACATGATTGTTTTCTTTTCCAGGGCCATCAAGAATGGGAAAGGACTGCACAGCAAGAAGGAGTTTCCTATTCACAGAGTGGCAGACATCTCTGGGGTAGGTTCTTTATTTGGCTAACGAAGCCCGAGCAGCGAGCCTTGAAAGTCTGTTATTAACTCCAGCTGTCCGGAGCTGCCAGACTCAATGATAGGGTGGCGTGCATCCGCCAGCACACAGTGTTACCGCCGTAATGTACACTGATAAGGACAATAAATGCTAGCTCGCTAATGGATCGTTCTAGCGTGTCAGATACAGATGTTGCTGCCGCACAAGAGTGCTAAACGAGAGCTCTGCTTCAGAATTTATTAGCTTAAAACTTGTGCAAAGCCTGTAACTTTGTGATGAAAAATTCAGGAGTTATGAGAGTGCCACTGTGCGTCTACACGTGTCGACCAGGTGTCCCTCTTATACATTTTAATGAGCTACATAATAGGTGGCGCTGAAAGAACCCAAATTGAACTTTAGAAACATTAGCGCCTCATTGTCTCTGTCACTTGAGCTCTCTAGTACGTCGTACGGGCAGCCACTCCAGAGACATTTGGAATAAGTTAGTCAAGGATCTCAGTTTTGGCTTTGAAAGGGACAAGCGGTAGAAAATGGATGGATGGATGATCAAATACACACATACTTTGTTAGTACCATATACTTTCGATGTTTCTTAAACTGGTTTATATTATTACATTGTCCTTAATCCATTTGTTCTATAATTGTAATACTCATATTGATATGCTAAAAGTTGTTTTATTTTTTATTTTATCGTAATTGTGTTTCTTCTCTGTTTTAGAAAAAAAAGTACATTATTGAGGAGCAGTTTGCTTTGTGCTTGACTTTAACCGTATAAAATGTACCAGACTGGTCAGTTGCAATATTATAGTACAGTCTCCATCCATCCATCCATTTTCTACCGCTTATTCCCTTTTGGGGTCGCGGGGGGCGCTGGAGCCTATCTCAGCTACAATCGGGCGGAAGGCGGGGTACACCCTGGACAAGTCGCCACCTCATCGCAGGGCCTAGTACAGTCTCTGTGTTCTCAATAATCGGTAAAATGTATTATCCTAACTGCCCCTGTTTGGATTATGGTTGATAAATGTAGTGTACCATATTTGTTATCATATTGCAATACAATAAATCAAATATGTTATTGACTACACATTTTGTTTGGGCTAATGAGAGCCAACATGCTTACATGTTAGCAAAGGCAGGTAGTTCAAAGATAATTTAATGGACTGCTGCGGATGATACAACAGTGGTAACGTAATGCTGACAGTGCAGAAGGGTGTTGTGGGAGGGTGGGGTTATGTTATACTTAATCCCCCTCCCGACTGAACCACGTTTTATGTGCCACAACGGCTTGGGAGTAATTGCAGGTGCATCTTCTCAATAATTAATTTGCTTTAATAATAGAGGACAAAAGCAATATAGTGTTAGCTCCTGCTGGAGGTTAGATACTAGCATGCATATGTCTCGAGGGACATTGGACACTTTCCAATAAAGTACATGTTGTCCAGGATGGCTGCCAGTAGACGCAGGTAGGCTAGTGTAATGAGCATCCTGATAAAAGGACAGAAATAGTGCCTTGTCTTCACACGCTCGCACACACACACACACACACACATACAGCTGCACAAGCCTATACGTCACCCTGAGAGAGAGAGAGATTATGTACATCAAGTGGGAGGGGTCCACGAATAAGAGCAAGGATGCTTTGCAAACATGAAAGGTGGGAGATGAGCAGAAGTGGGAGGAGAGTGGATAAAGCACTTGACTCACCTCGTACCTCCTAAAGGTTGCATAATGATCTCTTCCACCACCACTGTGCACGTTCCTACTTCTCATCCTCAACCAAGTTAGGCAGCGCTCACACCCACGCACTCTGTTGGTGTGAACAAGAGTGTTTAGATCTCTTGTCTCCCACTCCAAGTGGCTGCTTTGGGCTTAGAGTGGGTGGAGTTCAGGCGGGGGCCTCTCATAGCTTAGGAAGCTCGTAGCTTCTTTGCTGCACTTACAACAACAGCGGTACGGTTCGGAACATTTCCGGATTTTGGGCAATTTTCTGTTGGCCAATCAACAGACTGCAATGTGCCGCGCTCCGCCCCTTGCAGGGTTTCCGCAAAAAGCATTGAGTCATTAAAGTTAAAGTTAAAAGTACCAATGATTGTCACACACACACTAGGTGTGGTGAGATTATACTCTGGATTTGACCCATCACCCTTACCCCCTGGGAGGTGAGGGGAGCAATGAGCAGCAACGGTGGCCGTGCCCGGGAATCATTTTTGGTGATTTAACCCCCAATTCCAACCCTTGATGCTGAGTGCCAAGCAGGGAGGTAATGGGTCCCATTTTTATAGTCTTTGGTATGACTTCGCCGAGGTTTGAACTCACAACCTACCGATCTCAGGGCAGACACTCTAACCACTAGTATTAGACTAGTGATGGTAAATAGTGACTCGTTGAGTGTGTGGCACACTCACTAGCTGTATTGACACTGCACTGACATTATGTTGCTGTTTCATAATGGTACTCTGCCATCTGTTTTTTTTAAAGTCACTACATTTGACCTGCAAATTACATTTAACATTAACAAATATGTTTTGTGTTATAATCAAATATATGTGCAGAAAGGAACAAGAAACAACTACTGTCAATGAGCCGAAAAGTCAAGAGGAAAAGAAGAACATTTACCTTATATGGTGCACTCTAACCACTAGGCCACAGAGCAGGTCAAATGGTAAAATGGATTTTGCAAACATTAAGGCCTTGAATGGCATTAAAAAGCATTAAATACGATGTCCAGAGGCATTAAACATAATTCAATTAAAGGACTGAGCCGATAGTCAATGCGTCAGTCAATCAAACGATAAATGACAATAAACTTAATAACTTTGCGGTCATTGATAAATTGCTATGTTTGTGTGTTTCTGTTCTTTGGCCCTGGCTTTTAAACTGGTAAGGTCCGCAAGTGTTCAAAGCGCTGCCTCCATAGCGGCCACCCCGGTAGATGGCAAAATCGCCATTCTTTGGTCACTGTTGGCATGTAGTCCTTAACTCTGACACCATGTAATGTTAATGAGGAATCTGAGCTTAATTCATACACGACTCTTTTGTTTCAGTCGTGCCCAGTTCAACACACATGAGCTAACTTGGCTAACTTTAGCAACTCCTGTGACGCTACGGTGGCCTAGGATGGAAAATTAAGTAAATTCTCACAACAGACGACGACTCTTTTATTCTCTGACATTCCCACAGTATTTGAATTAGAGTTCCTTTAGCTGCCACACACTTTATAAATAACTTGCTATCTATCTACTTTGCCCATTTTGAAAAAACTGGGTGGGTGTAAAATACAATCTATTCAAGATTAAATTGACTCAGCCTATTTCTAATGCATCTGAAGGGCTTATTGGCATTTTTCAAATATAATTCCATGACATGTCTTTTTCTAAACTGTTTAAATCAATCATTCCTGTTCTAAACACATGCACAATTTGCATTCCTAGTATGATGTTTGTTTATTTTTCAATTAAACCGTTTAACTATTTAAAAAAAATGGTATACTGATTAAAAAAACATCCTTCAGTTTGTGGATAATATAAGGCATATTTTCTGAGCATACATATTTTGACAGCATGTTCTTTTTTTAAAGAGATCAAATTTAATAAACAAATTCTAGGTATATTATGTTGATCAACTAATTGAGAATTGGATGTTTATTTAAAGGGCTTAAGTGCAGGTCCCCGTTAATAATTTTGATTGAAGGTACAGAGTGATGACTGACAGGCGGAACCTTTTAAATGGCAATTGTCTACAGCCGGTGCACAAAGTCAGAACACCGAATGCTTGGAATGCTACATCCAGTGCTTATGCTGTGTGGAAAGCAAAAAAGTTAATATATTAAAAAAAAAAAAAAAAATTAAACTGAAAATTTCAGTGAAAGTGGCTGGTTAACTTTTCAAGACCTGGTTGAATTCCGTCTATTGTAAGCCCAGTGCGGCGTTCTGCAGCATGTGCAAAAAGACCTCCAAACTTTGCTCAATGGGTATCAACGTGGTGAAATCCAACATGCTACTAGCTAATCACAAGTCAGCGATTAAAGGCAAGCAGCAGTTAACGATGCCAAATTTCTTTGAACCCTGTTCTGCTGTCGCCACTACAACTGTCAGCTGCTGCTATCACTACAGAAAAATAAATAAACAAAAATAAATTCTCAGATGAAACAGTTGTGAGCCAATTCCAATTCACTAGATAGTAACAGTTACTGTAAACCTTTCAACTATTTAAGATGAGCTTTGACTATATAATAAACTTGTGCGGTAGAACCGGGGTCGGCAACCCCAAATGTTGAAAGAGCCGTATTGGACCAGAAATACAAAACAATTGTTTGTCTGGAGCCACAAAAAATTAAAAGCCTTATGAAGGCAACCCATGATGTTGAAATGTAATATTTATTCTACACGTTTTTGCAACATTGGAAAACATTAATAAAACGGAGGCTTCTCAGAGGGTAAAATAATTATTGGAAGATACTGGCTTAGAATGGCCAAAGGTATGGATGTGTGTGTCCAAGTTAAAGAAAATAGCAGGCTGTCTTTTTTTCTAATGAATTTATTACAATCCTTGCAAGCTGGGTAATGTTTGCTGTGGTCTATAAGAGCACACAAACAGCTATCAGAAATGCAGCCAATATTACACACAAAAAATGTGTCACGAGACATGCAAATATAAATTAAATACACAAAGGACACAAGTAAAGGAAATTAAATGAACTCAAATGTATGTACAAACGAGGCATAATGATGCAATATGTACATACGGCTAGCCTAAATAGCATGTGAGCATCGATTAGCTTGCAGTCATGCACTGACCAAATATGCCTAATTAGCACTCCACACAAGTCAATAACATCAACAAAGCTCATGTTTGTGCATTCACGCACAGCAAAAAAAGTTTGGTGGACAAAATAATATTATTTAGCTCGTTCACGTAAGAGACTAGACGTATAAGATTTCATCGGATTCAGCGATTAGGAGTGACAGATTGTTTGGTAAACGTATAGCATGTTCTATATGTTATAGTTATTTGAATGACTCTTACCATAATATGTTACGTTAACATACCAGGCACGTTCTCAGTTGGTTATTTATGCCTCATATAACGTACACTTATTCAGCCTGTTGTTCACTATTCTTTATTTATTTAAAATTGCCTTTCAAATGTCTATTCTTGGTGTTGGGTTTTGTCAAATAGATTTCCCCAAAAAATGCGACTTATACTCCAGTGTGACTTATATATGTTTTTTTCCTTCGTTATTATGCATTTCGGGCCGGTGCGACTTATACTCCGGAGCGACTTATACTCCGAAAAATACGGTAACTTAGATTTGCTGATCCCTGTAGAAACCCAGTTTTAGTTGCATTACACACATTTTTCTTGGGACATCAACCACTGAAGTACTGTACCATAGAGGTAAAGCTACACACAATGCAGTCTTTTAATTGGTTAAGATAAAGTTGACAAGGGTACCTAAATAACTGCTCCATCCGTTTATGGTACTATACTAGGGAGGCGGAGCTAAACACATTGCAGTTTGTTAATTGGTCAAGATAAATTTATCAGAAGTTGTAAAGTGTACCAAAATAACTGAACAAGAATGGCACCAAAGGAGATGGAGCTTCATACATTGCAGTCCATTGACTTGTCAAGTTGTCAAAAGTTGTAAAAAAATGCAACAAGAAAATGTATTAGTTTTTACCCCCGGTCCAGTGGCTAAGGGCAGCGGTCGCCACAATGGGTGTAGCTAGACACACTGCAGCCTGTAATCAATATCAAATAAAAATAAAGACTTCAAAGATTCTTAATTGTCAATGTTTCCATACATGCAGGACATACGGAAGAGTCAGGATACCGTTTCTCTCTCAACCTGTACTATGGTGATAATTCCCAAACTCAGAGAGAGAGTGGACGCTGTGTCCACAAGCGCCGCCAAACTGTATGTCATTTTAAAAAACAGAAAAGGAAAAATGTCACATCGAAGAGAGGCCATGTTGTCCCCAACAAAAAAAAACACACACACTTCCTCAGTGAAACGACTCCAGTCCAGATCGGCGTGAAAACGGTACTGACTAATTTTATGCTTCAATGAAGTTCCCAAGAACTGACAACTGAACAAGGATGGCACTGAAGAGGCAAATCTTTACATATTGCAGTCCATCGATTTGCCAAGTCTTCCAAACTAGTATAGAATGCCAAAAAATAGATCCGTACCCTGGAGTCCGAACCCCACTATCCAGTAGCTAATGGGCAGAGGTTACACTATGCAGCCTTTCAACTACCGGTATTCAGAAAAAGCTAGTACCGAAAAAACTGACCAAGGATGGTTCGTAATGGGCGGGGCTCGACACACTGCGGACTGTTGATTCTATTGGGTCAAGTTAAAGTTGCAAAGGGTACCACAATGTATCATCAATGACAGATTTAAGGAGTCATAACTGCAGTGTTATATTTTGGTGTCCTTCTGTTGGGATACCAGCCACCAAAGTACTGTAGTTAAGGGGTATAGCTAGACACAATGCAGTTGTTAATTGGTTATGATAAAGTTGATGTTTGTACAAAAAACGTATCCAATCCTTTATATTAGAATATTGATCAGTCATTATGGTACCCTCTGCAACTTTCCCTTCACCAATCACTAGGCTGCATTGTGTCTATCTCCGCCTTTTAATGATCATCTTCGGTCATTTTGGTCCCCTTGATAATGTTTGACAACTTTCTTTTGACCAATTGAAATCCTTTTTTTTGGCGACATCCGCCAAAAGCTACTTCAGCTACTTTTGATGACTTCATTAATCAATGGACCGCTATGTGTCAGGCTTTGCTTTGAGGTGTCAGGTTGTGCCTCTCGGTCAGTCCTTCTCAAATGGTGGAGCGGGGCCCCCAAGGGAAGCGTGGTGTGATGCCAGCGGGGCCCGAGGTGAACTTCTTTATAACTTCTTCTCGCTTCGTTATCCCAACTTGCCGTACGAGTATATGACAAAGCTTATGTAGCACTTTGCTTCACTGTAACTACAGTGGGGGACAAGGAAAGACCGGTGTGTTGTTTCCTTCAATGTTAATAAGCATACAATGTTATGCAGAGGTAGAGTTATAACAATTTTCTAGACAAATTACCGTATACTATTTATAATCACGGTGGAGAGTGTGGGGGCGCAAAATATTTCCTTCCTGGGGGAGAGCGTAACAGAAAATAATTGAGAAGCACTGCTTGTGTGTGAATGTGAGTGTGAATGTTGTCTGTCTGTGTTGGCCCTGCGATGAGGTGGCGACTTATTCAGGATGTACCCCGCCTACCGCCCGAATGCAGCTGGGATAGGCTCCAGCACCCCCTGCTACCCCATAAGGGACAAGCGGTAGAAAATGGATGGATGGATGCTTTAGGTGTCAGGCTTTGCCTTTGTGTCAGGCTCCACCCTTATGTGCCTTCTTTGATCTGTTTTTTTCATTACCCTTTACAACTTGAGACAACTTTCTTTTGACAAATCAACAGACTCGAGTGGGGCTTTAAGGACTCTTGACCTATTTTTGTACTCTCCACATCTTTTTACATTTTGATGAATTGATGGATTGTAAACCCTGCTGTGGTTGAGCACAAGGATGCCAAAAAGTGGGACAGATCAGTATACCATACTATGTGGTTGACGCTACTCAAATCGGTTTTGTCATAATGCAACAAAGACATATTATGATTCAACTGGCGCCCGCTCAGCATGAAAGAGAATGTTGTTGTTTTTGTTGGTTTGGACTTTCCTTGCTTGAACTGAAAGCCTTTGCTCCCACTCCCTTGGCTACTCCATACACACAGAAGCAGAGTCCATGGGGCAGTGACTCACTGGTGTGTTGTGCTTACATGCTTATTGCCTGGAGTAGACACGCATTAAATTATTTTTTTACAATCTTTCCTTCTGCAACTATCCCCCCCAAACCTCTGCGTGTAATTCTGGCCAGTGAGTCATTCTTGCAGACTGAGATAGAGGTAGGATTGGGATTGCGGTTGGTAGCAGTGGTTTGTGGGTAAATACTTTAGACCGCATGAGCTTCCAGACGTGTCACTGAGAAGTTGACTTCATTAGGTCTGACTAAGATTTAAAGATGTCTGGGCTGGGATCAAGCATGCACATTCTTGTTGCCACAAGCTATCTTGTCTCTTTTGGCTGCTTTTGATGCCACCCACTATGATCTCTCTGATTGATAAATAAATAACCAGAATCCTCTGCAGTGGACATTTGTGTTTTGCATACCAGGGCTATTTTTCCAGAATTTATATCTCTGACAAAAGAGGTACATTAAAAAGACAAAACTCCACTGCACAGGAGTCATAATTAAGGGAGTACCGAATCCCAATACGACTTATTAACTTTCAATACTATACAAATATTGAAGCCTTGACGATTGGATTATATTTTGTTTCAATACTCTATCAGCAGGAATACCACATACTTTTGTTATTTTGTAGTGTGGAATGTCAGAAAAAGTTTGATTAAGTGAAATTAGTCAAACAGAAAACAATGGTAGGTATGAAAAACACCAACCTATTTATTATTAACGTCTGGAATGGACTTATACTGTCTTTAAATTGAAGTGTAGTGGCACTTGTTTTTGGCAACACCTATTGGCCATAATAATTCCATCCATCCATCTCCTTCCGCTTGTCCGACGTCGGGTTGCGGGGGCAACAGCCTAAGCAGGGAAGCCCAGACTTCCCTCTCCCTAGCCACTTCGTCCAGCCCCTGCCGGGGGATCTCGAGGTGTTCCAAGGCCAGCCGGTAGACATAGTCTTCCCAACGTGTTCTGGGTCTTCCCCGTGGCCTCCTACCGGTTGGACGTGCTTGAAACACCTCCCTATGGAGGCGTTTGGGTGGCATCCTGACCAGATGCCCAAACCACCTCATCTGGCTCCTCTCGATGTGGAGGAGCAGTGGCTTTACTTTCAAGCTCCTTCCGGATGGCAGAGCTTCTCACCCTATCTCTAAGGGGGAGCTCTGCCACCCGACGGAGGAAACTCATTTTGGCCGCTTGTATCCGTGATCTTGTCCTTTCGCTCATAATAATTAATCAAGTTAAACGCAGGCCAAGTAAATTGGATGATGTGGATACATTTGTTACTGGATATTTTCTATTACGCTTCTGCTTTTGAGACTTTGTATGTGTAAGTTATATGCAACTATAATTATTTGATACTTGTTTATATTGACAAATATGTTGTTTTAGGCTGCAATATTGTTCCATATAGGACATTCATTACATGTCTAGCCTTTGTGCTAAGCTGTTGTGTGGCTGCTAGCTCCTAGTAGCCTATAGTCTCCCATGTTTACCTTTTGTAAATGACTTGACTAAAATAGAAGAAAAAACCAACCTTGTGTGCTTATTCGAGAACATTTAGATGTTAACTGGCTGTCCAGCTTTGAACAAGTAAACACGCTGCAGTACTGCTCGTATCGTAGATATCGGACATTTTACATGCAAGCTGATGAAATTCCATTCTTAACTTTTGCTGACATCGGAGTGACATCAATATCATATCGCAACACACCTCCTTATAGTGTTAATGGTACACAAACTGTGTTAATTGCGTAACTGTAAAACCCCGTTTGTCTTTTGCGACCATCAGGAGACGCAGAAAGCCAAGCAGTTCCTGCCCTTCCTGCAGAGGGCTGGACGCTCAGAAGCTATCGTCGAGTACATCTTCAGCGGCTCCCGCCTCAAGCTTTATATGCCCAAAGAGACCTGCCTCATCACCTTCCTGCTCGCCGGTAAGTCAAGCAGTCCCTCTGTGGGTGCGCAGTCCAATACAATGCTACTGCTGCATTATAACTTGAGATTTCATAGGATAAAAGTACGGATAGAAAAAGGTCATTTCAAATGTAGCCAATTAGAGAGAGTGCGCACTAGCTGTAAAGTTCCATCTTTTGACCTTTAGCAGTCTTGCAGGTGCAAACAGACGCGTCCAGTCTGGATACCCATCGAGTATGTTAGGAAGCAGCAGTAAGATACTGATAGTGTGAATTATAGACAGACAGCAGATCCAGTCACCGACTGTATGTCAACTCCTGCACTGTGTTGCCATTTTGCAGTTGCAATAAAAACAGCGCAACCCTATCTTTGGCAGCTCATGGTGATTTGCTTGTCCCTCCGGATCACTGTCCCGCTGGCTTTTTGACTTTTTAAAACTGCTGCTGCTGATGATGCTTTATTGCTGTTGCAATAAACGTTTAATTTTAGTCCGTCTCACTTCTACTTGAATCAGACAAACATTGCCATTCGGCCTAATTATGCATGGCTGTGTCGTGGATGTATTAATTACTTTTGTAATTTGCCTCTGATTGTCTTTTCTATCCACTGATAGTTTTTTAATTACATTTTCTGCTACAAGATGAAATAGCAAGACCCTCGCCAATAAGGAATCTGCGTCGTAATGGATCGTTTGAAATCTTCTAATAAGACTGCGTAACACACACACTCGCACACATTGTTAAAGCAAAGGTTAGTAGCCCTGGGAAGAAGAAAATCATTTTCAATCATTCATGTATCGTCTTAAATAAACAAGTTAGACAAGATTATAGCACTGAGTGATACAAATAAATCTCCTACCTCATTGTTTTCATACCTACTAAACCAAACACTTGTGACCAATACTCTTGTGTAAACTAATACTCTTGTGAATCCTTATTTGTTCAAAAATTGCCATTTTCCTTGTCTATTACCAAGTCTGCCATGATTAGAACACACACGCGTTTGTTTCCGGGAGTAGAAACACACAGTTGTCAGAAGTCTGTTGCTTTTGAAAAGGAAATAAATGCGCTAAGGAAAGAATGTTCCGGTAATGCTTAAAACGACCAAAATACTGTAATTATTGTGTGTATATAACACACTAATGGAGGGTTATGAAGTTGTTTTAGAGGTCTTTGAAGGCTACAATGGCGACTCCCTTTTGCTGCATCTTGCAAGCGTTTTTTATGAAGTTTAGATTTTAAAAAATAAATAAAAAATAGACGTCTGTTCTCATCTCTCATGATTGTGACGATAGGCAAAATTCCAGAAATAAGTGCAGTTCCCCTTTAATACCTTGACAATATCGTAGCATGAGCTCTTGATATCGTTACATACCTAGTAAGACTAGAGGCTGATCACTACCAAAACTAGACTGCAGAAAAATGGGTGGTAAAAAGATGCTGCATCCGGCACAACAAACCATGCTATTATTGATATTCTAGTTAAAAACAAACAAACTGAAGGCTCGCAGTGATAGTGAGTCAGTTTTGTATTTTGTTCGTTTTGCTCAATGTTTTGCTTTTGTCTGTTTTATCCACCAATAGCATTGAATTACTAGGAGCTCTAAAATGCACTTCTCTCAAAACTGGACAGGAACTTTTTTAAGGTTAAATATCATCCTCAGCCTAAGTAAAGAAAATGTTCATGCATTAGTCATACCTTTCATTTGCTGTTTTCTTTCATTGGGCTAAATATTTATTTCCTTTACAATGCCGTGGAGGCTATTTGACGACAAACTGCTGGCGGTAGCGACGCCACAGATGAAAATGAAACTGAGCTATTAGTGATTAGCGGTGATTCATTTTGAAGCTAATCTGCCTCCCTTCTCTCTGTTCTCGATACTCATTTACCACCAAGCCCACTCTTTGACAAAACATGCAACACCTTCCCACCCCCGCTGAGGCACCTCAAAAGCATCTGTAAGATGAAGCTGTCGTGACTTCAAAGAGAGCCGGAGGTTAGGGTTCGGAGTTGAAGGGAACTTCCAAAGCACCTCGCTCGTCTTCCTTCTCCTGCTTCTGTGTGTTGAAAAAACATTCTGAGGTAGACCGCTACTGCGCAGGGAGGGGTCTAGAGACTGTATCAGGAGCTGATGAAAGGACTCGGTGAAGTAAGACAGGACACGGAAGGGGAAATATAGCCGTTAAGAGAAGCTCAACTGACGTGAAGTAAAAAGGCCCTGGATGGAGCTGTTCGGATCTCCCCTTTGAAAGAGCAAAGTTCTTTCAGGTTCTAATGGCTTGTCTGAATAAGGCGAGGAGACAAGAATTGAAGTTTAAGAATTTATTCTACAAATTAATTAAGTGCAAACATTAGCAATTCCAGCTCTGGAGAGAAGACCAAGCTTACAAAGTCCAGCATTTTCTCTCTTAACTCAAAGCTCTGCATGCGCGCTTTGGTCGTCCTTGCTGCCCCTCCCTGGTAGAGTTTTTTGGACGTTATACAGTTAAAGCGAAAGTTAACCTAAGCCTGTGTCTTGGACACGCCCACATATGTCCACCCTCGCTCCGTCTCTTTCCTGGCACCTCTTCTCGCCATCAAAACCAAATAAGGTACTATGCGTGTATTTCAAAAGATAAAAACACAGGGTATACTCATTGGCCCAGTTTCCCGTTCACAGAATAAATAAAACCAGGACTAAAACAATCTGAAAAACCATCCACACTAATCCAGTTGCCTTCTGAGATGTCACTAAATTTCAGATTAACTAGTTCCTGATTACAGAGTCTCCGACTAAGGTAATCAACAACAACTAAGATCGTGTTTTATATTAGATTAAGGATGACAATGAATAGCTGGATGGTGCAAAGGTAAGGGTGCACTGAAAACCTGGGCTGGAGTTTTTCAATATACATTTTAACAGTGTGTGGAACTAGAGTTTGACTACTACCGGTAATCTAAAACAGAGAAAGAAATAATTGTATAAAACAACTCCAAAACATTTCAGTGTAAGTATGAAGAAACGTTTATATCAAATAATTTTAAAGTATACCATGACTGAAGACAAACATGACAAGGGTACCAATTACCAAACCAAAATAGGAAATACATTGACTGAAATCTTGAGTCAGTACAACTAAAATGGCTGAGTGGTTAACATGTTGGCTGCACAGTCATGAGATCAAGGATTTAAATCTCCGTTTTCATCAAGCCAGCCAATTACTCCAGAAAGTTCTACCAATCACATTCTGATTGACATCATCAGGGAATTTGGTGTGATCCTTTACAGACTTTGCGCACTATTTTACAGACTGTTGATTTATTTACAGCACATAATACTAATTGTTTCACTATGAAGCTGACCTCACCCAAAAGCTGAATGTAAAAAGTTATGGTAAGGTATAGGGGGTTCCTGTCACTGAGTCACATGAAAGCTTTGTCCTCAGCAAAAAAATCATTTTAGATGCATTTTTTTCAACGTATGAAAACAGTCATAAAAATTTGTATCCTCAAATTTAATCAGAAGGTTATTTCTGTCTCTGAATAATCTTCTCTGTAGTCTTGGTGGTCTTTAAGCATCATTTAGATATTAGTCAAAGTTATCCATCTTCAAGGCAAGTTTATTCATAGCGACCAATTTGTACGCAAGACATTTCAAAGCGCTTTACAGATGCGTAACATTATGGCGTCTAAAATCATAAATTAAAATGTAATCATCATAAAAATAATCACAATCAAACTTTATTTGTATAGCACTTTACATACATATAAAATGTAGCACTAAGTCATTTTCATTTAAAATACTACAAATATTTTCAACATCTTACGCATTTTTTGTCATCTGTTAAGGACCCCACACACAAAGATAAAAAACAAAAAGACAGGTATTGAGCCGTTTTGATCTTCTTGTGATCTTTACATGTGCTACGATCAAGCCAGCGCAGCACACCACACACTGTTCTTTCCCACCATCATGCCTGATGTAAGCCGAAATCTGGTTTGAACAAATGTGATCTAAAATTGAAGAAAAATATATTTAGCAACCACCATAGCAACGACTGTAACACACAAAAAAAGGTAACATGAAAGAACACAAACGAGAGGAGGGAATGATGATGGTCCCAAGACATACTGCTACAATCTTTAATTGTGTCAAAGCAGTTTATGTATTTTGTTGACAGATTGTTTACACTAGCTTCCTTGGTACTCGCTCAGTCTGATTGCTTCTTGATTGGCTATTTTCTTTACTCCGTCACAATTCACACTGCGATGAATCAGGAGTCGTTAGCATTCCCCACAGACATAAGTTGTGGTCGTAATTATTGAACACGTTTACGATTGTCAGCCCGACACGTTTTGGAGCCGATTATTGGTAAACATTAACTCTTGACACAGATCAGGCCACAGGAAAATCTTACAAAACAATGTTTAAGGGCATAAGATAATCGGGCATTTTCTGTCCTCGATCGGAAAAAGGAAAATAGGGACAAAAACAGGCCAATTGTCTTTTTGTGTACCTCACTTTATTTACCATGTACTGTAATGCATGCAGCCTTTACTTTTAAGTTAAACCTGCATCTGGACTGGTTTAAATCAAGCCATGGTTTAGACCTGAGTTAGCGCTAGTCTCCCTTAAAGGGGAACTGCTATTTTTAGTAATTAAGTAATCGTTTACAATCATTATGAAAGACATGACGATGAATGGATTTTTTTTAATGCATTATAAAAATGTAATAAATTCACTCAAAAGTCTGCTTACAATGGAGCTTATGGGAGCCGTTCAATTCTGCCTATAGAGCCCCTAAAAAACATCCAAACACTTCCATTAGGGTTTTATATACATGATGTAAGTATATATGTAATATAGTAACGAGCACATTTATAATACCGTATTTGTTATTTTTGTATTATAATCAATTTAAGCATACGCGGCGCATTAATTTCAAAAACACATCACAACGTTTACTTTTTTACCCCCTTCATCACTGATTTCTCTTCACTACAAACTTTATGAGAGCCAACAAACATAATAAAACATCACTTACTGTGCAAGGTCTGCTGTCATCAGGATGCTGACTGCTAGGATGTTCATATATTCCCATTTACATGAAGAATGTATCATAAACCTCGCCAAGAAAGGGAGTGGGGAGTGGGAGGAAACAAGCGCTTTTCGTGTTTTTCTCACCATTTTCAGGTCCTAAGTGGCGGTCAACGTGTCCCAGGTGAGAGGCATGATTTATGATCGACAATAAACTTAGAGGGAGCAATGAAGTGAGGAAGCACCAGACCACTCAATGATGTAAACATAGGGACACACGGAAGTGATTACGTCGCCGCAATAAATAGTTTGGCTGTGTTACCGCCTATCATAACAATATCACTAATACTTGGTTAATATTCAAGTCATGAAATGTTATTGGAGTATCGTTGGCGCTTTTTTAATTGGTTTTTAATCGGATTTCATGGGTGGAATAGTGGCGCTCCCATTGGCTGCGCTGTAAGCGGTCGTTTATTTACGTTTATTTAATATTTAGAATGCATTAAAAAAAAAATCCATCTGTCGTCATGTCTTTAGTAATGATTGTGAATGATAGGCAAAATTCCCCAAAAAAGTGCAGTTCCCCTTTAAAGAAATGAAATTACTGTATTTTATGTAATATAAGCCCCTAATTTTTTCCTATGCTTTGGGACCCTGCAGCTTATAAAACCGTGCGCCTAATTTATGGATTTTTCTTTGCTAATGGCCATAATGTTTTGACTTAAAAAATAGTTTTCATGAAACACCCACTGAGACACTGATGAGGTATGTTATTGTTTGTGCTATGGCGCCATCTTTTGGACGAGTTTGGTCACTACAGGTGCTGCAGGTTGAATGTCTACAGTATTTCCTTCTGTATAGTGACTTGAACCCTAAGTACATGTTCCATGTACGAGTTGTCCATAACGTTTCTACTTGGATGATTTCTTTATTCATCACTCCAAGCAAAGTATGTAAGTTTTATTATTTACCTAAAACAATTAATACTTACTAAACCATCACATGTTTGATGGTAGGCGTTTTGTACATGCTATCTAATGTAATCAAGCTAACATCGTTAGCATTAGCGAATATGCTAACACGTTTACAAGTGTCTGTGTTAGTAATATCAGCTTACAATGGCATTCTGTTTGTATTGTTTCAGTTTCACAAATTCCTCAGTAAATTCACCAAAACGTCACCATGGAGTTATTGAGTGTTTAGCTGATTGGAGAGCTAGCTTCCCCAGCTAGTGGGTCCATGACGATGACTTCTGTTTTGTTTGATCAACCGTTTTACTGCCGTGTTACAGACATGGTTTAGAAACAATTAGAGTATGTAATTAAACATTTACAAAATCTTTCTATGTAAAAAAAAAAATATATATATATATATGTCTTAATAAGGTTATCCAAAAAATAGTGCTCGATACCGTAGTAGAGCGCAATATATGTATGTGTGGGAAAAAAAATCACAAGGTAACAAGGTAACACGCAAGGACATTAACACATCCGACACATATGTAGGATTAACCGAGGGAGAGTTTAAAACCAGATGGAACAATCACAAGGCTTCTTTCAGGAACCAAAACCTGCGGAATACCACAGAACTCAGTAAACACATTTAGGACCTCAAAGACAATAATGTTGAATATTCAATAACATGGCAAATTCTTGCATCCAGCACACCTTACAATAGTGGTAATAAAAGATGCAACCTATGCTTGAAAGAGAAACTGTTTATTATATACCGTCCAGACCTGTCATCCCTCAACAAGCGCAGCGAAATTGTATCAGCATGCCGCCACAGACGGAAACACCTCCTAGGCAACACATGAGCCAGTCACCACGCCCCTACGCCAGCCTGTACCCACCCACTCTGTGCCCTATATAAACCATGGTATGTGAATGCTCCCATTAAAATCTCCTGATGATTGAGGGAACCCCTCATGAAACAGGCCTGTAGAGATGAAGTAGTCTTGTGATTTTTTTCCCCACACATACATATACAGGTAAAAGCCAGTAAATTAGAATATTTTGAAAAACTTGATTTATTTCAGTAATTGCATTCAAAAGGTGTAACTTGTACATTATATTTATTCATTGCACACAGACTGATGCATTCAAATGTTTATTTCATTTAATTTTGATGATTTGAAGTGGCAACAAATGAAAATCCAAAATTCCGTGTGTCACAAAATTAGAATATTACTTAAGGCTAATACAAAAAAGGGATTTTTAGAAATGTTGGCCAACTGAAAAGTATGAAAATGAAAAATATGAGCATGTACAATACTCAATACTTGATTGGAGCTCCTTTTGCCTCAATTACTGCGTTAATGCGGCGTGGCATGGAGTCGATGAGTTTCTGGCACTGCTCAGGTGTTATGAGAGCCCAGGTTGCTCTGATAGTGGCCTTCAACTCTTCTGCGTTTTTGGGTCTGGCATTCTGCATCTTCCTTTTCACAATACCCCACAGATTTTCTATGGGGCTAAGGTCAGGGGAGTTGGCGGGCCAATTTAGAACAGAAATACCATGGTCCGTAAACCAGGCAAGGGTAGATTTTGCGCTGTGTGCAGGCGCCAAGTCCTGTTGGAACTTGAAATCTCCATCGCCATAGAGCAGGTCAGCAGCAGGAAGCATGAAGTGCTCTAAAACTTGCTGGTAGACGGCTGCGTTGACCCTGGATCTCAGGAAACAGAGTGGACCGACACCAGCAGATGACATGGCACCCCAAACCATCACTGATGGTGGAAACTTTACACTAGACTTCAGGCAACGTGGATCCTGTGCCTCTTCTGTCTTCCTCCAGACTCTGGGACCTCGATTTCCAAAGGAAATGCAAAATTTGCATGGTTGGGTGATGGTTTGGGGTGCCATGTCGTCTGCTGGTGTCGGTCCACTCTGTTTCCTGAGATCCAGGGTCAACGCAGCCGTCTACCAGCAAGTTTTAGAGCACTTCATGCTTCCTGCTGCTGACCTGCTCTATGGAGATGGAGATTTCAAGTTCCAACAGGACTTGGCGCCTGCACACAGCGCAAAATCTACCCGTGCCTGATTTACGGACCATGGTATTTCTGTTCTAAATTGGCCCGCCAACTCCCCTGACCTTAGCCCCATAGAAAATCTGTGGGGTATTGTGAAAAGGAAGATGCAGAATGCCAGACCCAAAAACGCAGAAGAGTTGAAGACCACTATCAGAGCAACCTGGGCTCTCATAACACCTGAGCAGTGCCAGAAACTCATCGACTCCATGCCACGCCGCATTAACGCAGTAATTGAGGCAAAAGGAGCTCCAACCAAGTATTGAGTATTGTACATGCTCATATTTTTCATTTTCATACTTTTCAGTTGGCCAACATTTCTAAAAATCCCTTTTTTGTATTAGCCTTAAGTAATATTCTAATTTTGTGACACACGGAATTTTGGATTTTCATTTGTTGCCACTTCAAATCATCAAAATTAAATGAAATAAACATTTGAATGCATCAGTCTGTGTGCAATGAATAAATATAATGTACAAGTTACACCTTTTGAATGCAATTACTGAAATAAATCAAGTTTTTCAAAATATTCTAATTTACTGGCTCTTACCTGTGTGTGTGTGTGTGTGTGTGTGTGTGTGTGTGTGTGTGTGTGTGTGTATATATATATATATATATATATATATATATATATATATGCGGCTTATACTGGTAGTCTAATATGGCTAATATATGGAAACATATTTTTCCTTTGGTGGGCTTGTATACAGGTGCGGCTTATATACAGGTGGGCTCTATAGTCCGGAAAATATGGTATTTAATTTAGGACTAGGACAAATCTGGGACTATTTCAATCCATGCTTGAGAAAGCCATTTCAGTAAATTCTCGGTTCAAAAAGTGATTTAGTCTAGAACTAGGGTTAATCCCTGTATGGGAAACTGGGCCAAAGTGTCTTGTCCTTGAACAGAACAAAGTGGATTGAGAGTGAGACTCCCTATACATTCCACTCTGCTTTAAGGTGGAACGTATTCCCCTAACAGAACTACAAGCTGTACAACTTCCACATCATGCTTTTCCACCCAAGAAAGAGGCCACTTCAGGTGAAGGGTACTTGTGAAAGGTTTGATGCGCAGCAGTCTTTCAGAAAAGATGAGACAGCCATCACTCGGACGCAAGGATTTACTGCATCAGCAAGAAGCGGCGGTACGGCGCAGAGCTTAGTGCCATTTGTCTTCTTTTTTTTAACATGCAAAAAGACCCTTCAAAGAAGTCCTTATTTGACCTCTACTGATCGAAACATTATTATGTTGTTTTTAAATTTGATTTTTGAGCACTGCAGCTTTGTGTGCCCCTCAACGCGGCTAATTGTGTCCTATCAATGGAGGATATAAAAAAAAAACATCTCGCCAACATTAAAAAGAGCGGTGCAAACTCCCTGAGCTGATTGCACATCCATCCATCCATCCATTTTCTACCGCTTATTCCCTTCTGGGTTGCGGGGGGCACTGGAGCCTATCTCAGCTACAATCGGGCGGAAGGCGGGGTACACCCTGGACAAGTCGCCAGCTCATCGCAGCTGATTGCACATAACTCATATTTGCAGCCGCATCAAAAGCGGTGCATTTAATGAGGCTAATCAAACTGTAAGCTATTGTTGTTTTTGCTATTTTATCATTAAGCATGAATGATGCTTATTTTGATGACATGGTGGCATCAAATCAACAGGAAATATTTTAGTTTTCAACCTCCAAGGTTCAAATAAGCTAGCTCTCCAAGATGTCTTCCCAGGCAACGTATGATGATTGACGTACCGCACGCTGATTGACATGTGCGCTGGAGGGTCCGCCGTGCCGAGCAGCACATGCATGGTCACCAGCATTTGTGTACATGTGCACTGCAATGTCGCTTGTGATCAGTGTATGTCTTGTTTCTCTTCGGGGGTCACATTTGATGAATCAGCTGTATTTTGATTCAGATGAACTTCGAGGTGACAGGTGGGAGTTATGCAATCAACGCCAAGAAGAAGCATCATATTTTTTGTTACACTCGAATCGACCGTAAAACTAAAGCAATTTGTCCAAAAATAATATTAATCCAATTGATTCTTCCTAGACACCCAAAACTATGAACACAATATATATGGCAAATATATATCGTTAACCTAAGAAAACGATGTGAAACACAAATGGTGAACATTTAACTTTTAATAAGGACTTAAAGTGGAACTTTTTGGGAATTTTGCCTATCGTTCCCAATCATTATGAAAGACATGACTTTTTTTTAATGCATTCTAATTTGTAAATTAATGTTAATAAAAGTACGCTTACAGCAGAGCCAATGGGAGATCCGCTATTCCGCCCATAAAATCCAATAAAAAAACATCCAATAAGTGCTAACAATACTCAATTTACATTTTGTGACTTGCATATTAAACAAGTATTAGTGATATCGTTATAATAATCGCTAATACAGACCAACTATTTATAGCAGTGCCTTGATCACAAGCTTGTGTGCCAATGTTGACATCATCGAGTCAGCTGTTTCCTCAGTGATGCGTTTTTTAAATGAATGTGCTGCGTGTGCTTAAAATGATAAATACATAAATATTAAATGCTATTATACATGTGCCTGTTACTGCATTACTTATATACACATTGTGTATATAACACCTTAATGGAGGTGCTTGGATGTTTTTTAAGGGCTTCATAGGCAGGATAGAGCTCCATTGTAAGCGGTCTTTTGATTTAAATAATTTAATATTTAGATTGCATTAAAAGAAATGGTTCGGGCATCCGGTCAGGATGCCACCCGAACGCCTCCCTAGGGAGGTGTTTAGGGCACGGCCGACCGGTAGGAGGCCGCGGGGAAGACCCAGGACACGTTGGGAAGACTATGTCTCCCGGCTGGCCTGGGAACGCCTCGGGGTCCCACAGGAAGAGCTGGACGAAGTGGCTGGGGAGAGGGAAGTCTGGGCTTCCCTGCTTAGGCTGCTGCCCCCGCGACCCGACCTCGGATAAGCGGAAGAAGATGGATGGATGGATGGATAAAAGAAATCCATCTGTCATGTCTTTCATAATGATTGTGAACGATAGGCAAAATTTAAAAAAAGTGCAGGTCCCTTAAAGGCGTGAATGACGATGAGCTACATCAGTATTGTAATGCTCACCTTATCAGCCTTGGAAAACTCACTTCATTCACTTTTTACAAAAAGTTTTTTTTTTCAGGAAATACCATATTGCAATATTTAAATAAGCTTAAAAAAAGGATATTATAAAGAAATCATAACACATTTTACTTATTTCCTGTTTACTTTGTTGTCACCCGCAGCCGGTAGAAGCAGTTGTTCCTAAATTAACACACCTCCTCCCCTTCTATTAGAGCTACCAGCAAAAAACATAAAACTCAACCAAATGTCGGCTAGTAAAGTAGGCTCGCTCCATAAAGTCCCCGCATCACACTGTTTCTGGCTGCCTGCTGTGGACGCCTTGTTAATTACATAAGCAACAGTGTGGCTGATAGTCAGGCCTGGCAAAGTAAAAAAAAAAAAAAACAAGTGAGAAGTTAGCAAACATTTGAAAGGACAAAAAAAGAATATTCATCACAGTATTCTGTGAAGTTGCAAATCGCTAGTAAACGCCTCTAGAAATTGTTTTAAATTTGGAGTATTTTACGTTCGGGGAGAAGTTTGTCTTAAAGATAGTCGGTCCTGGGCATTAAATTCACTTGTTACACACCATGTCAGTGTGCCAGATCAATATCAACAACAAACCCGTCATAACTGTCAAGTGTAGCTAATCAATTGTCTTTTTACCTTGTTTTGCTGCTGGAGACAAAACTCAATGTTTGTGGAAAAATTTTAAAAAAGCAGCCCCCAAAAGGGCTTGCTGAAACAGCAAAGTACAGTGGTACCTCATGTTTCATTCATCTTCCAAAAGGTCCAGCAAAGACCACATTTTTAGCTGAATACATTTTCCCATACATCGTACTCAATAAAAATAGCACAGAGACACCAGCGCGTGCTATTTCTTTTTGTTTGGGCACTCGATTCCACGTAGTAATACACGGGCAAACTGACTACAGCACTACTTTAACCTACAAGTTTTTTTGGTTCTGTAACCGGGCTTGTACCTTAAAACACTCATATCTCAAATCGGTGTGGTCCATTGAAAGTAATTAAAATTAATTTATTAATTTCTTCAGTACACTTAACATGTAACATGCCCTTTGTAAAGAAAAAAATACTTTTAGGTCATATATGTTGTATGAAAAACAATACAATAGAATGTAGAACAGAAAAATACAATAGTTTTATGAAGTAATGTAACAATAGCATTTACCTTGGAGAGTGGACGTCTACGGTATTTCCTTCCAGCTGCTTCTTCTTCAAACACACCATCAGCTGCTTTTCCATATTTTCATAGATACATGAAGATGGTGTGGAATTTAGATATTAGTTTAGCGTCCTTGGCTGGCAATATCGACTCATTCTGCTTAAGTATGTTGCAGACTAGCAGTGCTACGCTAATACACCGTTGCCAAGTCGGCTGCTCGCTCTGTTAGGTTTTTGAATATTTATTCATTTGATTCAATTAATATCATCCTTCTTTTCAGGACGGTCTTCACATTCACTTTATTTGTTCCAATGGTTGGTAAACAAATATATGTCGATCTCTAGGTATACACTAATGCAAGCGAGTTAAGACAGGCTCTTACGGGTGTAACTGGCATCCGCTATGCCAACTTGCGCTGCAAAGGCTCGTAATTAAAATTTTGCTCTAATTAGCTGAGCTTGTATCTCGAAACACTCGTAAGTTGGGGCACTCATAAGCCGAGCTACCAATGTACCGGTAGTTTGTTACACACAATGTTTGGCCCTACAATAACTAAGACAATTCAAGAGAACCGGGGCTAGATTTAGTGAAAATATTATTTTAAAATACACTCGGACAAAAAGTGGGGCGTACAAAAACTCATGCACCACTGTACTTGAAAAATTGGAAGACGTGATTTGCAGATGCGGCCTCCTTTGGCTTTGCGAAAACATGCTTTACTCCTATGAATGACCTTTTCAGTGGACAAGTACCCTCTTAAAGTCCTGCTGGACCTTGTGTTTGCTGGCGTCAGCGGTGCCTCAGAGTAGCAGAAGACCGTGACCTGTCACTGTAGAGGAAAAGGATGTTTGACGTCAATGAAACTTGAAATGTAATCTATCCTTTTAAAGGTGTTCTCAGGGTAAAGACCGTTTTGCGAGGCACTTAAAGTTAAAGTTAAAGTACCAATGATTGTCACACACACACTAGGTGTGGCGAGATTATTCTCTGCATTTGACCCATCACCCTTGATCACCCCCTGGGAGGTGAGGGGAGCAGTGGGCAGCAGCGGTGGCCGCGCCCGGGAATCATTTTGGTGATTTAACCCCCAATTCCAACCCTTGATGCTGAGTGCCAAGCAGGGAGGTAATGGGTCCCATTTTTATAGTCTTTGGTATGACTCGGCCGGGGTTTGAACTCACAACCTACCGATCTCAGGGCGGACACTCTAACCACTAGGCCACTGACTTGTCCCTTTTAAAAAGCTAACCCCTTCAATCGTGTTGTCTTAGGTATCGAATGTCCGCGCAGTTCCAGGAATACGCCCGGAGGAATGCAGGTAGCCGAGCCTTTCAGCGATGAGGCAATGCTGTTCACCAAAGAGCTGGTGCTGCAAAGGGAGGTAAGCAGTTGAGACCGACTTTCTGATGCTTTCTCTCAAAAAAAAAAAACCCTCCACAATTCTGCTAGGGAGTGCATTTTGGTGCAATGGGGTGGGACGAATGTGTATTTTACTTTTATTACTGCAGAGGGGGGCTCACTTTTACTTTGACTCTCCATTGCCGCTCTTGTTTTGTGCGCACACCACCATGTCAAAAATCCAATTTAGCCTAGCGGCACATTTCAAAACAAGCCAACGACTGGGGTTTAACTCTTTTTCAATCATGAGTGTATTGATTAAAATAAACACACGGCAGACACTCTTTCATAAAATAATACTACTGCTGCAATAAAATTTACATGCAATTGAACAGGGATATGAGCCGCAGTTATTTAAGCGAGACAAAAGCTGGATACACAAAGAAAGCGAAAAGGAAAACTCAGTAAATAAGAGAGACAGCTGAGACCACACAACAGCCTGAAAATGACAATGCTTCTGGAACTCTTCTGGTATTCAAGCCGAATCAAATTTTAACAGACATGTGAGTTTGGTGTTGAGCTGCATTTCTAATGTTTATTCATGTAAAAATAATAGGACACTCCTTAAATGACATTTGTGGTTCCCCTTATAGATTGTAGTCAAAATGCTTCAGAAGATCTGCTAGCATACATGTACAAGTCCAGATGTCCTCAAAATGTTATTATGATGATGTCAGTGACTTACAACATTACCTCGATTTTCATGCGCCACACTTTTGGAAAGATGAACGTTTTTGCCAAAAGTTAGTTATCTGTTTCGATTACTGCATGGCAAAATATTGCGTGTAACAAAACTACAGGGTTTGCCCTTGTAATCGAGTGCAAAGAATTCCACCTTTTGGTCACATTTTATTTTATTTTTGTAATAGTTACCTTCGCCAGTATTATGTAATCTCTTGAGTTATCAAATCAAACGAAGCTTTATACTCAGGCAAGTGGCAAACATAAAGTGCATTGCACAAAAAAAGAAGAAAAGAACAAAACACACACACACACACACGTACACAGCGCTATTGACAATAACAAAACAAAACATGGCATGGCACTGAGGATTGAGGAAAAACACCACCTTTGAGGCATCCACACTGAAGAATACCTAAAATTAACACCATCTAAAAAATAGTATAAAATATATGTAAATATAATAATGTAAATAATACATTAATAAGTTAATAAAAAAATACAATTGAGAGAATATTAGTAATAACAGCAATTAATATAACAATAAAAACAATAATAAAAATAGCAAATATAATGAAAATAAAAGACATGAGAAGAGTTTACCAAAATCAGTAAAAATCCTGAATAAAAAATTGTGTCTTTAGCCATTAAAAAAAATATTAACGGGCTCTGCAGTCCTGAGGCTCTCAGGTGGGGCCACAGTGGCTAAATGTCGCCTCACCGTGGGTCCTTGTACTAGTATTTGATAAGATAAAAGTTTGGTGCCAGAGGATACGCGAGAGTTGATACAGTAAAAGCAGGTTGGATAGATTAGACAGCGCAAGGACATTAAGACATTTGAAAACTCACAATACAACTTTAAAATCGACCCTGAAGTGGACGGCGAGCCAATGCAGGGACTTTAAAACTGGTGTAATGTGCTACCGCCCTCTGATCCTCGTCAGCATGCGTGCAGCTGAGTTTTGTAATAATTGTAGCGTTCTGATAATTTTTTCCGAAGGCCAGAGAGCAGGCTATTACAATATTCTAATTGACAGGAGATAAAAGCATGCATTAGCACTCCTGTGTTGGACTGAGAGAGAAATGGGCGAACTCTGGCTATGTTCTTAAGATGATGACAACCGATTTTTGTAATACTTTTCATATGTGGGATAAAAGTCAGCTCGGAGTCAAAAATCATGCCCAGATTTTTTTATAATTTCTTTCTTCTACTTGTAATTTTGGTCAAAGTTTCTCCCTCTGGCCTTACGGACTTACAATTAAAACCTCTGTTTTGTCCTGGTTGAGCTGTAGGAAATGACATCCATGACTTGATATCTAAAATGAAGTTTTAAAAAAAGGGTATCAATTGGTCCTGTGTTATCAGGAGACTCGACAATGTACAATTGTATCATCAGCGTAACTGTGGAAAATAGTGCTGTGCCTTGAAATGGTGTCCCCAAGAGGTAGCATATAAAGATTAAAAATGGGACCTAAAATTGAGCTTTTGGGGAACCCCACTTCTTATTTTATGGGCTCCTGAGGAACATGCATCTATACTTGCATAAAAACATCTGTCTGTGAGATAAGAGCGTAACCAAGTAAAAACAGTACCAGAGAGGCCCACCAGGTTTCTAAGTCTGTTTAATAAAATGTGATGGTCTACTGTAGCAAAAGCAGCGCTTAGAGCCAGCAGAACGAACACTGAGTTTTTTATTATTTAAATTCCACCTAATGTCATTTAAAATCTATAAAAGAGCTGTTTCGGTACTGTGGTTCATCCTAAAACCAGACTGATGTGTTTGTAAAATGTTATTTATATTTAAAAAGTCTTTGACTTAGTTATCAGCTTTACTCAAAACTCAAAGTTATTGGCTGATTTTGATGAAAAGTTCAGATAATTTCTAATATGTTATTTTTTATTTAATGATTTTTTGTTACAAGGCTGGGCTTCAGTGTGTGTATGTGTGTGTGAATGCGTATTTGTGTATGCTCGCAGCCCTGCCTCCACCCACACCGGTAGTGGGATCTTAGCCGAGGATGTCGTTGTGGCTTGTGCAGCCCTTTGAGACACTCGTGATTTAGGGCTATATAAGTAAACTTTGATTGATAGTGTGAAGTGAAGTGAATTACATTTTTATAGCGCTTTACACAGTAAATTACTGACAAGAGGGTTCACTCTTGTTTCTTTTGTTCCACTAAAGAACAAAGGCACCAGCTGCTGAGATCGATGCAATAAGTGAAGCCTCTTGCGGCCTTTTATTTTTATTTTTTAAGGATTCAGCACTATTGGGAGATGAAGCCTGGCGGTGGTCTGTGCTCTCTGTGGGCTTGTTTTAGTTCTCTATAATTCCTCAATATAAAATGTGTTTTGTGTTAGTATTTTTAGCGTGTCTGGAATGGATTAATTGCAATTTTTTTAATACATTTTTTTTGTACATTTTTGTTTTAGTCTTACTGTTTGGAAACTAGTTATGAAAACTGTGGTTCCACTGCATCGGCAGTTAGTTGCCAAACTCCATCTGTGCCCCTGCAAATCATTTTTCTTGATGGCGGCCATGTTTTTCATGCAATTTTGCTGATATTTTACAGAAATGTGCTTGTCAGTTCTCTAAATGTTTGTACCAGAAACTGTTACTGTATGTTGACTGCATGTAGGTAAATTGTTGTAAAATGTTAAGACACCAAACATACTCCCGCCCAGTGTGGTCTAAAACTCACCTGGTTGTTCGTGCATCAGCGCTTTCACAAGCTTTAGAAAACTCCATCCAATGTGTTCATTCACATGCTAATGGCTTTTTATAGGGAGCGGTGAATGGACCAAAGCCACCACCGTGGGAGCTAGCTATAATCCTGCTACCACTTAACAAGGCCACACGCACGCGCACACACACTTCCCTTCTTCCATCCCTATCTCAAGTTTTAAAGGGCTTTTTGTGTCAGGTGGCTGACACTCCTGTCCTCTGGTGTTTAATTGTCATGGAAATGTTGCCTCGCATAAGCGTGACTGTTTTTTGTCAGCATGTAAACGGGTTGATAAAGACAGCCTTGTTTACTGTATTATCAGATCTGGTTGGTGGTCATGAAAGGTTTTTACATGCCAGGCAGCGACTGTACAATTATTCCTTTTTCTATGATGATATTAATATCGTGCTATATGATAGCCTCAAAGCTAGACACCCACATCTGTGCACTGCCCATAGAGCAGGGGTGTCCAACTCATTTTAGCTCAGGGGCCGCATGGAGGAAAATCTATTCCCACGTGGGCCAGACAGGTAAAATCATAGCATAATAACTTAAAAATACAACTACAACAACTTCAGATTGTTTTACTTCGGCCCGAAATAGAACAAGCACATTCTGAAAATGTATATATCACAAATAGTCTTCTTGAAAAAACACTTCAAGTAGTTGAAAATTCTGCAATTTCAAAAACACCATGAAAAACACAATGAATTTAGACTTAATCTCAATGTATCTACAAAGCAATTAAACTTTAAATGACAGCCCATCTTGGATTGAACAAAATACAAAATCAAGCATAAATGAAAACTCTTCTATGTATCAACTACCTCATTTGTCATTTTCACTGTATACTTTCTTTAAATTTGCACAGAAGTCAATCATTTTCACAGAACTATATCAATGTGCAGTGTCTCATGCAGCATTTTAAGTGGGGTGACCAATTGTTTATTTTACGCCTGTTTATTTTATATTTGGTCAAGGGGGAGGAGTCACAGCCCCGCTTTACCGTGTACCTATTGCTTGGTATACTTGCTCATCCCGGTATAAACTATTTGCTTCCCTAAGAGAATTGCTAATATGACATCCAGTGGACACATTTAAACAGCAGTTTCATTTGAAAATGCAGCTCAATTTTACACTTAGTAAACTCATCTCGCAGGCCGGATGGAACCTGTTCGCATATTTGACATAGACTGCCATAGAGCTTACAAAATCACTTTAAAACTGTCGAAATTACAGCATCAAGGCTACAACACGCGTCCATGATAATATTGTTGGACCTCTGAGGTGTTTGTGAATACCCTTGTTTATCCAGGTCATTGTCTTCTCAGAACATAGTTTACCATCAAAACTGGGCCGTTCAGGCGTCAGACACCTCTAGTCCGAGCAGGCTTCTTCTATTTAATGCTCAATGACTAGATAGGACAACTGTCCGGGGCTCAGAAAATCTGCAAAGACTCCTCCCACCCCCACCAAGGACTGTTTTCACTGCTGGACTCTAGAAAGAGGTTCCACAGCCTCCGAAGCAGAACTTCCAGGTTCTGTAACAGCTTCTTCCCTCAGGCCGTAAGATTCTTGAACGCATCATAATTAAATTAAATTATCCCCTCAACTCCCCCCAAAAAGGATTAACTCGCTGGAATAAAAAAGACAATATAACATACATCCATAAACGTGGACGCATGTGAAAATGTGCAATATATTTATCTGTACAGTAATCTATTTATTTATTTATATATATTTATATATATTCATTTATTTTATATATATATATATTATATATATTATTTATATATATTTATTTATTTATATATGCACCTTATTGCTTTTTTATCCTGCACTACCATGAGCTTATGTAACGAAATTTCGTTCTAATCTGTGCTGTAAAGTTCACATTTGAATGACAATAACAAGGAAGTCTAAGTCTAAGTCTGTATAGCTAGCACTCTATTATTTAGGCTCAATTCGAATACAGCCGTGTTTTGCCCTCCCTTCTTGGTTTTGCACGTTCACGACAATCAAGGCGTTCAAGGGCAAAGTACATCCCTTGAAGTGAAGTGAGCTCGCAGACCTCCCTACACTATCCAGTGTGAGGAGGAAGATGGCAGACCTAAAACCCAGAGAAGTGTACAAATGTAAGTAATAAGTGTATTTTTTTTTTTTTTAACAATCACACTTGTGGTTTTAGTCAGACTTCGAACCTCTGCGACTGCACATAAATATTGGCTTCAAATACAGAAAACACATTTTACATAGTGCAAGCTGATGCACCAGCACTTGCATATTTCGCCAAAAACGTTGTCTTCTAAATGGTCTTCTTTTTAATAAAGATAGGTGAACAAAAACAAGAAGAGGTCAAGTAAAGTCGAACATCCCGTGCGACGGCATTTGGAAAGTAAACAAACATTTGTCGGACCTGCCTTACGACACAGCTGGCAAATGGCGAGGGTTGATGACGTAGCAAGACTTGAGGGACGTTCGTATGCACATACGTGTATTTGCAATACTTCGCCATGGCATGAGATGCTAGAGCCGAGAGGAGTGTCAAGTAAAAGAGGGGCGATGTAGGAGGGAGAATGTGAAATGAGCCCTCAGATTTTAACTAAAATACTAGAACTCAAGGACCAATATGATAGTTCTCGAGCTCAGTGTAGAGCTGTTCATGCCCAAAGACTATGAATTGAATAAGCCTCCAAGGATAGTCTGAAAAGTCAAGTTGCTTTTGGTTCATTGCCCTCTGAGATGTATTTTACAAATGTTTAAAAATACTATAGTATATACTATATTTTAAAATTCCACAAACTGAGGCAAGTTTTGAGTCATCAGCTGACAAAAATAGGTTTCCAAAAGAAGAACAGTTTCCACCCACACGTACTTGACGGTGGAAAAGAGCTGCATTAGCCTGACTGCAGAGGTAAAAGAGGGTGCAGGAAGCACAGCTAATGGGAGCCCAGTAAAGTCACAGCAGCCTCTGCTGCATTAAATATATAAATGTAGGACGGCTGTAGGAGAGGAAGAACTGGTCCATGACCTTGATCCATCCTTTGGTCCCCGCAGAGCAAGAGAACTGTGACAGAATTTTGGAAGTGTGTGCCGCACAGATGACATTTGATGTGTGAATAGCTTTTGATTGCGGAGGCTTTACATTAATAACATTTGATTCGGGCAAATCTATTTAGCATTCATCAGATATTTTTATACTAACAAAGGCTTTTGTTTGTCTGATGAATGATCTGTTTACTGGTTGTGTGCTCTACACTACAATTTCCTAATTTCTTCTCATTTTCAATTTTCTGACTCCACATTTTGACTCACATTTAGAGACCAGCCTGCATTTTCGTACATTTTAATCCTGACAACAGTGAGAAGAGCCCAATATGTTTTTTTTCAATTCGCCTCAAACCTCAAGCCAATTCCCTGTTGCCATAGATTCCTTTCAGATTCCCCACTTTGGTCTTTTCTGTACTCCCGCTCCTTCTTTCTCTGTGTGTGATGTTTTTGTTTTTTTCCCAGCATGAGTCAGCTACACAGAGTTTTGGCAAATCACATTGCTCCCCACAGACACTCATGTTGCTTTCTTTATGACTTTGGTTTAATTTCTCTTACTTGCCTCAGACAAAAACTCTCCAGGATGAATAACTCTCACAAACGTCTTGGCATGTGCAACCCTTACCTCAATTTTACTGTAAATGCGCACTGTTGGCATCATTCATGGCGGTGTCATCTCTCCGTCAGGTTGCGTCTTGGCAGCTTGAAGATCCACTCCACAAAAGATTTATCAATCCCCACTAATAGCTGTTTCTAAAAGCTTCGATTACTGCAGGAACTTTTGTCGAGTCAGCAGTGTCTTCTCTTTATTTACCTCTGGCTAGAGTCTCAAGTAGTTAAAACATTGTCTTGTGGTGGATCAATCCATTTAGTGTTCCTCATACTCGTCACAATATGCCAATCATACTATGCGCAGGCCTACTTGGCAACTAAAATCTCCTGTGTGCGCCGATCTGTGCTCAAGTTTGGTGCACAGTCGAGTCATAGAATGACTGTAATGCGATCACCGCAAACAAGTTCTTAGTACCGTAATAACCAAAACATTTCATAACAGAATAAAAAATAGAGACTCAAAAGAATCCAAAAGTCAAACCCCACAGCAATGCTCGCTCACTTGTGACTACATTGGTGTGCATAATAAAAATTTCATTTTTTTTATTAATGCAATGTCTTGTCTCGCGAGTAATTAATGATAACCGCCTTTTTACACGTGAAACAAAGTTAGAGTGGAAATACATTTGTACCTTGGTTTTTGTTAGTTATCCGTTCCAAAAGTTGCAGCAAAGACTGAATCGTGCAAAAACCAAAGCAGTTTTTACCATAAGAGATTTTAATCCAATTAAAGTGTTCCAAACACCCAAAAGTATAAACCTATCATTTTAGAAAACAATTATAGTTTTACATGCAGGAAACAATGAAATATACATTAATCCTTTATTGCCTCTAATTGGTTCCGGTAAAGTAATTTTCGAGAATTAGGATTTTTATTTATAAATATTATAAAAAGAAAGGGACAAGCGGTAGAAAATGGATGGATGGATAACGAACTTGAATACTACTTTCCTAATACGCTTTTCAAAAGTATTAGAGCCCTCCAGACATAGCACCCATAAGTCACCTTCTCGCTCATTTTATTCAATATAATAGCCATAAGTGCGTTCTACTCGCCGGTATCCCGATAATCCTCCAAGCCTCATTGCTCAGGCTGTCGTCAAGGCTTCTAGCATGGCCACTAAGTGGAAATACTTTGTCACATTGTGTGTAATTCCTCTCAGTTGAAACCATGGGTATCAGTTGCTGTGCCAAAAGGTGGTCAACTCGGTTGTCACGGCGAAGATAGTGCCAACATTAGCTTTGCGTGGCAAACTTTCTCTCCCCCTGTTCCTGCTGTTGTCGTTAAACATTGCTCATGTCCAAGGCTCACTAATGTGGAGATGTGCTATTGATGAGGCAGGAGTCAAAGATGAAGTGCATTAAAGTTTTGCCCTCCGATTAACATGAAAAACAGTCATGTAAAAAATGGCTGCATCGGCATGGAAACGGAGGTATCCTTTAACTCGGAAACAGAAGTTCTACTTGGTGAATATTTATTGTGATCACCACAACATAATAGAAAATAATTAGAACTGTCAAACGATTAAAATATTTAATCACAATTAATCACATTTTGTTCATAGTTAACTCAAAATTAACTGTGATTAATCACAGATAGATAAAAATGTTTTTATATGTATACCTGAGAATTTTCAAGTTTTTACACCATAACTGGATTGCTTTAATGAAATGTGTTTTAAACAACATGATTTTTAAACAGCTCAACACAAAGACTTAAACAGATGGATAAAAACAAAGGGTAAAAAAATTACCTGTCTTACCAGATTTTGTATTTTGTAGTAATACAGAATTTGTATTCCTGCTGTATATGTCCTCGCATTTAGAGGAAGAGCTACACTTCCATGCATTCATAACACAAAATGTGGATTGTAATCATCATGGTTTGATTGTCAAAGATGTTTGGTAATGTAATCTGTGATTTTGAATAAATGCTTCTGATATGTACAAGTTAATGAATGGGCTTCATATTGCTGCATGGCAATGTTTTAACTTTGTCTATTTATTTATACATTGAAATATTCAACTTGTTAAACATTTTGTAACTGAGGAGTATCAACCAGAACATGTTATAAAAAAAATATACACAATATTTTAGCCAACCAGAAAAATTCTTCCCCATATTTTGTCAGCTGATGTACTAGCATGTATTGAGGTGCAAATATCGCAGATTACTTTACAAAACATATTTTACAATGCATCACCGTGATGTAAGACAGGACATTTTTATTTTGAAGGCGGAACTGATTTGAAGACGGATCTGACTTTTTGCAATTAAAAAGTCCCCTTTCGACTTCCTGCTTACGTCTTTCATTTCTATTGAGCTTTTATGCCATTTTACTAAAACAGTCACAGTAGCTATCTACATTTTGTTATCAACGCACCTTAACCGTAATCCAAACGCGTAAGTAAAGCTCCTCTCTGAAACGGCAATGCACGTCAGCAGGCATTTGGTCCATGTCGTCTCACGGCAGTCGAAGAGAAAATAATCTTTTCTTATTGGGAGAATGACTCGCCATAGCTTTGAGTCGGATATTTTCATAATGTCCCCCTTTTCTATATGCATTTCTGCTTGCTATTTTCGAGCTTGTGGCTCAACAGTAACTGGATGCTATTACATTTCCCCATGCTACGGAATGGCCTGAGGGTCAAACATGAGTCAGGATGCATGCAGTGAGAGTAAAGCTGCAACATTTGAAGCCGGATGTGACGAGGGACGACTGTACTTATAAATGACAACTAAAATGTTTTAATCACTTACTATACTTATTACAAGATTTTTGTTGCTGAAGACTGCATACAAAAATCGGGAACATTTTTCGTCCAACTTAATCTTTTATAAAGTGGGCGTACTACTGTCGCCTTACAAATTTTGCGAAATTGCAGTGCTCCAGCCGCCGACAATTCATAGTACAAGCAAACAGGCCGAAGCACGACTACTAGACTTGAGCGCACGCCATGCAAACCAGTAATGAGAGGGGGTATCGCATCAAAGTCCATCCAGCACGATACAAACTGCCTAGCGTGAGTCCGCCCTAAGTTGCCTATTTTGCTTTTTGCGGCATAGCGGGACAGCATCTGATTTCTCTGTAGCGTCCATGCACTTGCATTGATTTCCAGCGGCACTTGAATTATTTCGTCACGAGGCCAATTATGCTGTTTTCTCCGATTGGCTTTCATAACGACCTTTCCTTTATTTCTTACCTCTTTTTTCCTCCACACGTCAGCATGCAGCATGTGTATCTTAGAAAGATGCTGAATAATGCATGGTGTGGTTTCCTGCCCACTGAAACTAGACAGACCAGGGGGGGGCAGTGAACGGCCCCTAGGGTGCTTCTATCTCCCCCCCTCTACACAACCCACTCTGTAGTTAAACAAACCGCCAGTGCCGACAGCAGCCTCATATCATAGATTACTCCTGCTTTATGGTCCTCGTACATTTTATAAATGTGGCGCCGGCTGAACAGCTTGACCAGTTTGAACTCCACAAGTGTGTCAAGCTTCAAACTAGCATATAAAGGCTTGCTTTTAACGTGAAATATCTATTAAACGTTGGTGGGAGATTAATTACATTCTGTATTGTTAATCTTTCTTTAATCATATTTGTGTCCAACCTGGTTTGTGTTGTTGTCGTTGCTGCTTTATGAGCCATTTATCATTCCACCCACTACTGAGTCCTGGTCGTCACCAGCAAATGAAAAATGTTCCTCCCCTTGAAGACAAGCAAGATAACGACTCAGTTTGAAAAAAGAACAAAACTGAGGAAATATGTTGACCTGAATATGAGAGGGGATTTGAAAATGTTTCAATAGTTCTCACTGAAAATCTGATTTGTGCGATATAAGTTTCCTTAGTTTTTACTAACGCTGTCTGAGGGATGCTCAGTTTTTGTGTGACAGTATGGACGCAGCGATCCCTTATAAATCATGAATTATAGACCCTGGAGTTTTGACCGGGGCACCCCGCATAAATGCATTCATGCCATCACGGCCAACGGAGAGATGGATGGGTCTGAATAGAGATGGCGAGATGAGAGGACGGCAAGAGAAACCTGCTTACCGCTTTATTGCTCTGACTCGTTTACGAGGACGACCTTGCGCTTATAAAGTGTGTGTGTGGGTGTGGGTGTGGGTGGGTGGGTGTGTGGAATAATAACTTGTCCATTCTTGCCGAGTAGAGTCTTCAAACAGTTTGGGGACCATCTGAATCCACTCAGCCTTTTTTCCCCTTTTCTACCTGAAGAGCACTGCAGTAGTCTTCCGCGTCAATTAGGGCCTGGGAATAATGCTTACTGCACTGCTTACAGTAGGTCAACCCCTGTCCCCTCATTTGACTCCTGTGTCATTGTCTGCACAGTTCTTTATGTCTTGAGGGCGCGATGGAGTCGCTGCATGGATGCAATGTCAAATACCAAGGAAAGCAAATTGTAAGTTTGTTTACCACGACCTCCAACAGACTTGTGTGAATGCATTGGTGGTCCTCACAGCTTGTGAAATTAGCATGTTATTACTAACATATCTTCACATGTTGCCACGCTCAAAAATCGCCTAAAATTGTTACAAAACCATCCATCTATGCTTTAGCACTCATTATTGGTGTTGCTAAGAATGGCAAAAACAAGAGAGAACTCATTTGTCAAGTTGAGTGTCGCTGCGTCACATCGACCCATTTTTATTGAACGTCATAGCTGGGTGAACTCAATAGCTCAATAGTCCGCTGACATTTGGACCAATTTTGTTCTTGCACTCGCTTCTGTCGCCAATAAAAGGCTTGTCGTCTGTGTGTCACATCATGTCAGGCATTTGTCATGTAGCTTGTTTCCAATCCTGAACTAAGTCTTAAACCAAGGGAAGGCGGGAGTTTTCAGATATTTTGCTGGTGATCAGATTGTGTGCAGATCATTTAAATACAAAAAAACAGGAGCAAGAGATGAAAAACAGTCAGTAATTTATTACAAATAATTAAACTAAAACAGGCTGATTAAAAGTAAAAAAACAACAACAAAAAAAACAAGCTAAATCTGTTCTAAAATCAGGCTTTTGTCATTTTCTGTCCGACATTCGCATTATGGATGTGACTCTTAGAACAACTTACAATTCCATTTGATTTTGATTATTGTGGTGACTCTTCCATTCAAACTGATTCTCACAGTACAGTATATTATTTGGTGTGTAAATAAGATTAAAACCTTTTCAAATTTGGTTCCACAAAAACTCCTCTTGGCTACTGACGCATATTCACCGAGTAAGTGCGGAGATGCCCTAAAAAGTATTTTTTTTAAATAAATAATTGAAAATTCTAAATCGACTCAGAATCGCGGTCCGGATGTGAATAAATTTTTTTTCCCGGCACCACTAATTTACACCAGGGGTGGGAATCTTTGGGCACCTTGTGATCAAATCACAATTCAGCAGCTACAATTTGATTTTAAAAGGAGTTACACATCTTTAATTATATTACCGGTATATATTAAAAAAATATATGAATTATTAATCTGCATATAAGGCTCTTCCCTTGGCTGGTGACGTATGCTGTAACATATTGCGTCAATTTCCATTTTTGGATGTGATCAGGCACGACATAGATATTTACTCTATATAGAAGATTACATATACCTGGCTAAGCAATGTGTCTGCGGGGTGAGCAGGCATCTTTGTTGTCTCTGCTGTAACGTGGTTCCCTTTAGACTTCAGTTAAAGCGTACAAAACATTTATTCTTATGTTGTTTCACTTCTTCACATTCAAGCTAGCTTAGTGCTTAGCATGGCTTTTCCTCTCCATTTATAATCCGTATTTGGTCGCTTATCCAATTTAGAATCATTCACATTCCAAACATAATAAATAATAAAACATAATAAAAATAAATCTTTTTTTTCCCCATTCCTAGTTCACACGGTCATGAACTTCTGATTTCAAAGACAAAAAAACTATTTCTGTCTTTGATTTTTTTTTGTCCGTAAACTGCCTCTCACTGATCTGACCTCGGCAGCAATGGTGCGTTGCAAGAGGCCTTGGTTTTGCAGATCAACAGTTTTGCCACATTCAAAGGAAAAACGCTTTGCCATCAAGAGGTCATGACAGTGTGAAGGATTTACACAAAATTACATGAAAGACCGATTTCAGCGCAGATTTTGATTTTTTTAGGCAGGGTAAAACAAAGCTTTTAGTATTTTTGTATATGTTAGGTTCAGACATTATCCCTCTATGTTATGAATAGAAAATAGCACACAAACAATGACCAAACTGATTCAGTTGATATCTGCTTTATACATGAAATACAATGTAAATGTTATATATTTCTTTTTGTCAAAGAAGCTCTAAAAGTGATGAAAGTTGGAGACCCTTGTTTTAAAGGGTCAGCTAACTTTCGACCGTGCTGCAAGCATTATATCACGCCCCCTTCCTGTTCCAAGAATGTAAAAGCTTGCCTCCACGGAACACACGCACACAGTTTGTTTTCAGCTTTTGATGGTCATTTGGCAAAGTTTAGCTTCTGGTGTTAGCTAATATCGAATGTACAGGGTTTCCCCTTAAAGGAGAGCTGCACTTTTGAGGAATTGTTCACAATTATTATGAGTGACAAACACGGGAGATCCACAGGATTGCCTGCAGCAGACGGCCATGTCTGCCATTGTACAATAAGCAGAAACAATTACAAAATGGAGCAAAATAGCTTGGTTGGTAGAGTGGTTGTACCAGCAACTTGAGGGTTACACGTTTGATTCCCGCTTCTGCCATCCTAGTCACTGCCGTTGTGTCCTTGGGCAAGACACTTTACCCACCTGCTCCCAGTGCCACCCACACTGGTTTAAATATAACTTAGATATTGGGTTTCACTATGTAAAGCGCTTTGAGTCACTAGAGAAAAGCGCTATATAAATATAATTCACTTCACTTCAAAATGATATAATATAAAAAATATGTTAATACTAATTAATAATACAGATTTGTTTGTGTATACATATAAAGCCTTTTTAAATAATATTTTATAGCAAATTATTCAAATTATACAATGATGTCTGTCCACCACGCCGACAGTGCCACTGATATCTTGGCAAATCTAGGGGAAAACCTAATGTATATTGTATCGTACCGTACAGCATCACTGCAAATTGTAGGTGGCTTGTCCGGGACTGCTTTTGTGTATGTGCACCCACTCCGGGCCTTTTCGTTTGTACGAAACAAGCATGAGTGACAGCCATGAACAGCAGTCATCTTATTCGGCTGAAACGACATTTTATTCTGTTTTATTTGTAATTGTGAGAAAAATAAACATTTGTGTGTTCAATCTTTTCTTTTATACCACAGACGGTGGCATTATGTTTTTTGCAGCACTTTTAGGGTGACTGTTAAACTTTTTATTAGAACGTTTTGAGGAGCTGGTGTTAGATATTTAAGACCTTGTGGAAAATGTGGAAGTAAGACGTGCTAAACTAGAGCATGTGGCAGCGAAAGTAAAGAAACGTATTAAATGTATTTCATATTTTCAGACCGAGATATCAACCAGTACTCCTGCGCTTCTCTGGTCGAAGTTCCAGAGACAAATGAAAGTAATGGGTAACCAATCAGATGTTAGGATCCGCCAACTGACTTTGATGGCTAAGTTTGACAGATTCATGAAGCTGCCACACAGATTTATTAAATAAATCATAAAATAATGTAATAATTAAAACATAAAATAATGTATTAAATTGTAAAATATTAAAATTGTTAAATACTTGAACATTTTAATAATTATTACTGGAAAATAATTAAATAGTTAAATAAATATTTTATTAATAAATACAATAAGTTGATGATCCATTTGATAACATATGTATGTATTTAATTCCAATAATTACTAATTTTAATAATTATTTAAAGATTTATTAATTCATTTCATTTTACTTTGCATAGAAATGCAGTTTTTGTAGAAATGGCAAACTATTTTTTTGTGCCTTGCTCCCGTTTTTTCTTTTTGCATTTTTTGATGCTCCACTTAAAAAAATCTGAATACTTGTCATTTTCCCCTAGTCTACACAAAGAAACAATTTTTTGGCAGATTAATTTCTTTTTTTGTTGCATAAATCCAGTAGAGGTGTCAAGTGGAGCTATGCTTCAAGCCAGCTAGCATCCACACTGGTTTTGTGTTATCTCCTCAGTAGACGCCAGCATTCACAGGCAAGAATTTTGGCTCCAGCAAATGCTAAGCGGATAGCGGCGCCGCGGTCCTGTTAATTGTTTCCCTGACAACACAGTCTAGTCGGTTCCGACAGAAAGAAATAAGCAACCTGTTGCTATTTTAGTACCTTTAGAAATACAAAGCACAGTGAACTTCTGTCTGTGTTGCAGTAATAAATGTCATCCTTTTTTGTTGCTTGCTTGCTTATCAGCCTGCAGCCTCTGTTGTGGTGTAGACTCCTGCTAACCTACTAACAGCTTCCTCCTGTCCTTTCCTCGCCTGTTTTCACTCTACTTTAATCTATACGCGCTATAGCGTCAAAGATAAGAAGAAATATAAAAAGAAGTCAGAAAAGATTTTAGGCGGTAATCCTCGACCAGCTTAGCCCAGCATCCCGTCCTCGCTCCCTCACCCTCATCCCGATCTCAGCATCTTCCATTTCTTTATGCGCCTCACCGACAAGACGGGGCTATCTCAGCGGGCTGTGTCAGCGATCAGCAACTCTCCGCCCCCCCGCCAACCTTTCTTCTTCTGTGTTTTCCCAGAGGAGAGTCGGGGACATAAAGAGAAGGACAAGCCTGGCAAAATCTTTTTGGAAAAACTGTCAGGGATTGAGTCTGCTGGCTTTGAATTGAGACAGATAAAGCTAATGGCAGAAGTGGGCGACTAGACTGGAGCGATGTAGCTTCAGATGAAACCTGGCTATAGAAATGTAGTTTCCTTAAACCCTCCCTTTGGCTGGCTCAGTTATTGCCTCTGAATGTGAAGGGGAGGTGCCATGAAAGGCTGGCAAGGCCACTGCAGTCTTCCTAAAGGCTTTTGTTGCCAGCGCAAATCTCCTAAAAGCTGAAGTGTTTTGCTTCCGTCTACTGGGAAGATCTACATTTAATTATCCAGCATGTCACCTGACGCTACTTTTCAACAGCAAACTTTTTACACATACAGAAAAAATGGACATTACAGTCTTACCCCGATTTTTGTACGCCCCACTGTGTGAATCGGTTATGGAGAGAGTTTTGGTCAGAATAACCTAGAAAGAATGAAGCAGGTTTGGTTGCATGAAAAAGGCACTGGCGATCTGGTAACTTAGCAAAATAGGAAGTGATCTGTGAGCAATGCAAGGGACACGCTAAACAGCCAATGGCGTAAAATATTAACTAAGAAGTTTAGTTGCGCCATCTTGCTGTCTCGCTGTTGATTTTCTGCAGGGAATGAGAAGCGAAACTAAAGATGATTGCTGCAGAGGGTGAAGAAATTGTGGATAAAACCGGGAAAGTCACCTCAACAGTATGGCAGTTTTGTGGGTTTTTTCAAAGGCACCGTAGTCCTTTGTTGTGCTCATCTTTTCTTTTCAACCCTTGTCCGTTCCCTATGCGGATGTACGAAAAAAACCACAGGGGGGGAACCAAAGTGCAGGACTGTATGAATAAGATAAATAACAAAATATAACACATGTGCAACTTTAGAAAATAATTTGGTTCAATATTATTTGAACAATAATCACTGCATAACAAATTCATGTCCATGCTTGAATGAGAATAACAGACCGAATTAAATGTTACACAGAACACGTAACTTTCTGGCAGTAAACCTGCAAAAAATTGTTTTTCTCAGGTTTTTTTGTTTACATTTTCACACTTTGCACAGTTTTGTTACACTTCAGCATTTCTTACATATTCCTTATTTTTGCACCTTAATTTAAATAGGTTATTGTCTGCAGGTTATTAGCAAGTGTTTGTGATTTTAGAATTTTGTGTGTATTCCAGTTATGTTGACATTTTCTTTCCTTTCTGCCTTGATAGCTGAGGGCATTTTAATCAGAGGACGATTACATTTGAAATAAAAATGTTAGCATTAGATATTTTTTCCTAGTCCATATTTTTCACAAGTCATAAAAACATGAATAATTATCGATATCGACCACACTTATCGTGATACAGTTTTCAGCTATATCGCCCAGCTCTATGTAAAACTAATTATTTTCTGTAAAATGTGTTTTGTGTTCATATTTTGTGTGCAACTAGGGCAGAAGCTATAGATTTGAATATTTTAGTAATCTGTCGACACATTTTTTGGGATTAATTGAGTAATCGGATAAATCACACTTTATCGCCTCAATGCGTATTTTAAAGGGGAACTGCACTTTTTGGGGAATTTTGCCTATCGTTCACAATCCTTATGAGAGACAGGGAGACAACGTTTTTTCCCCCGTCTTCCAGCATATAAAAGTTGGCTTGGCTAGCAATGCAGCTAATGGGAGCAATAATTCTACCTTTAAATCACTTAAAAAATGTCAACAATTCATTTACGTTCTGCAACCTGTATAAAAAAAACAAGCTGTAATAACATTGTTATTGTAAGAGAGAACACTGACGAACTCTTTTTTTTTTTTTTTTTAATTTTTAAATCGTAGTAACACATCGGCGTGCTTCAGTATTAGCCGTAAAAGCTAACTACGGCAAGAGATAAGCTAGCTTCTACAACAACACGAAACGCGTTTTATTTTGTAATGCACAACACTGCAATCCGACACCAATTTGTATTGACTGAAAGACATGAACAGTCATATTAGAGTATCTGTCAAGTATTAACCCACATTTCATGTTTTGTTTGTACACAGCTGAGCTAGCCACACAGCGTATGCACTGTAGTTTTTCTAACACGCATGGCGTGCTGTGTGTATCATGGTCGATATTGTAGTAACTCTCTTGATGGATAAATGTTCGTCTGGTCCAGCTGGGACATTTACTGTTGATTTTGGGTAAGCAATCCATTCATGTCGAAATAGCTTGGTTCCAAGTTCCATATTTATAGCGTCAAAATCTCTTTCACCTCACTCTTCCGGCTTCCGTCTTCTTCAACGTCTCACTCTTCCTTAGTGCTGGCTTCTATAAGCAGCAGTATATTTAGCTTAAAAAAGTATGAGTTTGTGAATTCTCATTTGTCCTAAAATAGTCGTTTTCTTTGTTACCAAGTCTGCCATGATTAGAAAACACACTCGTGTTTGTTTCTGGAAGTAGGAACACAAGCTGCTATGGAAACAGAAACCAGTCACGTAAATGATTAAAATGATCAGTATACGGTAAATATTGAACATATTACATATTGTTATGAACATGTCTGTTACTACATTATACATAGACTTGCAGCGAGTATGTAAAACGTAGCTGGAGGGTTTTGAATTTGTTTTAGAAGGCTTTGGAGGCTACAACCGTGAGTCCAATGAGCTGCATCTTCCAGGTGTTTATTAATCATATTTATTCAGTTTTCGTTTCCTAACTAGCAAAGACCAAGGTCCAACTGTAAATGAGTTAGTTTATACTTATTTATGCCTAAACCCTTACCAAAGTGTTCAACACATAACTGTACATTTCCACTTTGTGGTGTCGATGACAGGGGAAATAGTTGAGTATTTGGATGTACTCGCACGGTACCAAGCATAACAGGCTGAGATCGACTTCACAGCTCAAGTCCAGCCTGTTTGCCTCGTGTTAGTACTCTAAGTACTCAAGTTAGGAATGCTTCCACTTAGGGCTGGGCGATATATCGATATACGCGATATATCGCGGGTTTGTCTCTGTGCGATATAGAAAATGACAATATCGTGATATTCGAGTATACGCTCTCACGCAGTTGCTTTTAGCTGCGGACATTACACTGCAGGCTCTTCCCACTCTTTCCTGTCTGTCCTTCTCACAGACAGAGAGCGCACCTTCTACACACGTCACATACGTATACGCCCTCGCGCAGCAGAGAGGTAGCAGCATGGCTAAAGTTAGCTGTGGTGCGAGTGGTAACACGAGAGAAAGAAGGTGCGAATCTGGTAACAAATGAAGGAAGAATTAATTCCCAAGAAAAACAGCACAGGGTCCATCGTCTGGTGGTGGTTTGGCTTCAAGTGGGAATATATCGAACAGACAACAGTAATTTCTCAAGTGTGGGGAAAAAGCATTGCTACAAAAAGTAGCATTACTGCTAATATGTAGTATCATTTGAAACGTCACCTGCTAGAGAATGTAGAGTGCTTACTCCGCACGTCAACATCTCCGTTCGGTGCCACACGCCCACCATCAAAATGCGGAGGCAAACATTTCCAGATCAACACCGTATGAAAAAAATAGTCAACAACAAAAGAGATAACGTCCGCAGGAACCTACCACATAGCGAAGGACGTACACAATTTGATTTCCTATTAAGCAGCTAATTTTTATTTGACACTTATTAAAACATCTTGTGTGACATCATGTACAAAAGTGCACTTTATTTGTTTTAAACTATTTTAGTGGCGTTCTGTACAAAAAGTGCACTTTAATTTAGTGTTTTTTTGATTTGTCATCTTAGAGACATCATGCACAAAAGTGCACTAATAACTTGTTTTAAAATGACTGACAACTTTGCACTTTCTGTTTTGGAAATGACATGAATGTTTGTGCCACTGCTTAATAACTGTTTAATAAATACAGTGTTGGTCAATTGACTTAGTTGTGATTTCCCTCTCTGCATGAAAGTTTAAAATGAGCATATATTAATGAAGTATGAACAAGAATGTTTTAATGTAGACACATAGAATCATCATATTGCTGTGATTATATGTATCAAGTGTTCATTCAAGGCTAAGGCAAAATATCGAGATATATATCGTGTATCGCGATATGGCCTAAAAATATCGAGATATTAAAGAAAGGCCATATCGCCCAGCCCTACTTCCACTCCTTTGATACGTTTTTAAAATGTCGGCCAGAGAACAACATGATTGTACAAATGCAAGTCAGCTGTGTTACAGAATTACTCACAAGTTCTTCTTGATAGTTCTGATTGATAGCTGACACATTTGATCATAGGAATAAAATACAAAGACTGAATAATTACCAAAATTCAAAACCAATAGACTCACACACCCACGACTACATTTGGGTGATAAAGATCGGCCATTTAATTAATGTGATCGCTCCTTCCGCAAGTAATTAATGACATCTTATTTGTGTGGTAGAAATAAGTAGAACATCTCAGGAAAAAATAATGGGAATAAATTCACCCAAGAAGAGAATTTCAGTAATATACAAAGTGAAGAAGCGATGACGCGCGCCAACATGGGACCAGGAAAAGGAAGGAGGAATCCCACCCAAGTCCAGTATGGTATCAAAGGCCAGGTGTGAGTGCTTCCTCCATCTATGTGACAAAATTGTTTTGTTGAAATTGAACTAATCCTTTTTGTAATGTTCTGAAGTGGGTCAAGTTTAATTTGGTCCTTAGAATAATCAGTGAGAAGATTTAAAAAATAGAAACACCTAACCCATTTGTTGCATTTTGGAGACCCCTGCTTTACTGTATGAACCAGAAGAAAACAGTTTGTTCAGATTCTTTTATCTTTCTAGCCTGAAAGCTCCAAACCATTGCTTTCTTGCATTTGGACAGCGCTATACCATATTGTTGGTCTGCCACCCTTTTCTTCCCCCTCTGCCACTTTTGGCTGAGAAGCGGCACTCAAAACACACAGAGTTATTATCTCCTGGAACAATACTAATAGATGTGTGTAGTGCTGTGAGCAAACAGTTTGTGCCTCCGCTTGCCAACCGAGTGGGAGGCAGAGAGCTTGCCAAGTCTCCGCTCCTGCATTACCCCTCTTCCACCACCACCACCACCCCTAACGCTTGATTACGCTTCCGTGTCAGCATCTTTATAAAATCCTTTGCTCCATGGGGCCAATGGAGAGATAGCTGGGTTTTTTTTAATGGATGTGTGCAGATAAAACTTCTTCTTTTCAGACGGTCCTAATGGGTCATTTTAGGATTTTAAGTGTATTTATAACTAACGTAAAAACATGGCTGCGTTATGGTTAATTTCCCTCTAAATATTCCTGACTGACTTTTTAATACAATTCATCACACGGGCCTTCCAAATAACCACATAAAACAAATCCAGCATTGCTCTCCCAAAACATACCCACCCATTTGTTCAGATCTTTACGGATTAGTTTCATTGAGATTGTGTGAGGAAATTTAATTGACTCCCTCCCCGTCTTTCTTCACATTTCTATTAGCCGGCTTTAAGACATCCAACAATTTCTTTGATGTACTCCTTTGGAAGTCCCTTTGCGGTTTTAAAAGATCTTCCTAAGTAAAACATTTTTGTTAAGGCGGGGAGATAATGCTCCATGCTGTCTTGGCTTAGTTTTTGGTATGTCCATCATTTTATACACAGACACCAAGCACTTTGGTTAATTAAATCTAAAACATGTGGTACCTCAACTTACGAGTATTAGGAGATATGAGTTGCCTCTCTGCTTTTTGTGATGCTTTAAGTTGCGAGCATGACAATTTTTGAGCTATGAGTTTTCTTTCCTTTCCACCCACCGAATCAGAAAAACACATAATCGTGTAGACGACCCAGCAAAACGAATGCAGCACCGCAGGAGCCAGCCTTCACAGCATGCAGTCAAACACATTTATCCAGAAAAATATGTAGAAGCTGCCGACGATGTGTCCAACATGTTTTAAGTAGTTAAAAAACATTAACATTTTATAATTGTGTTTTGAGGAAGCCAAGCACCAATTTCATTGATTTCAATTAATTTTAATGGGTAGCATTCATTTTAGGTACAAGTGTTTTGGGTTACAAGCTCGGTCATTGAACCCATTGAGTTTGTAAGTTGCGGTACTACTATAATACAAATTCAAGTGATTTGCTGTGAACATGTTCAAGTCTGCTTTTTCTACACTTTTTGCAATCACGACTAGGGATGTATACTGAGTACCAGTATACCGGTATTATTGGGTACTGGTTTCTAATTAGGTCGGTCCATGAGGACCGTGAAGATTTTGGACTAACAATACTGCTATCAGTCTTTTTTGTACCAGCTGCTGACCAAAGTAATTATGACACGCTGTCACATTCAGTTCAGCTGCCACTGCTACTCATTACAAATAGTTTTGAATAATGACCAAGGAAGCAACGCCACACAAGTTTGTAACACGAAAATATTTCCTCCTCAAAAGTTCCTCAAAGTCACACACGCAGTTTGAAGTGAGCACACTTTACTCACGACAAGTCACGACCGCGTTTTATCAACTGTCCTCCTAGCAATGTATTAATCCACAGGCCAATATTAATTCACTCAAAAAAGTGAAAATTTGAGGTAAAATAATAATCCATAAAGTTGCTTTGAAGCAAGATAGCATCCGCTGTGACTGACAGGTCTCTGGTTGCCGTCTGACATCACTCCATAGCGCTGCGTTTGCGTGGCATTAATACACATCTGGCTTAAATGTGTTTTAGTTTGTTCTGTCTCTTCACTACAAACTGGACGATCGAACATTACATTTGCTCACTGAGTCTTTTTATTTATATAGCACACACACACACACGATATATGATGTACTGTATTTGATATGATGTATCATGTAAAATGTATGACTTATTTAAATATTTTTTCCAGCTGAGTTTAATTGTATTGGATAGAAACAAAGTGATGGATCTGTGTAGTCTTTACAAGATGACATAACTGCATTTCACCTTGTACTGCATACATTTCTTACTTCTTTAAAGGGGAACTGCACTTTTGTTGGAATTTTGCCTATCGTTCACAATCATTATAAAAGACATGACGACGGGTAGATTTAAAAAAAAAAATTTGGCGACTTTTCCAGGGTGTACCCTGCCTTCCGCCCGAATGCAGCTGAGATAGGCTCCAGCACCCCCCGCATCCCCAAAAGGGACAAGCGGTAGAAAATGGATGGTTGGATGGATTTTAAATATTAAATAAACGTAAATAAAAGTCTGCTTACAGCGGAGCCAATACGTACGCCACTATTCCGCCCAAAATATCTGATAACCATTCAAAAAGCGCCAACAATACTCCATTTACATTATGTGACTTGTATATTAACCAAGTACCGGTATTAGTGATATTATTATTATAAGTGCTAACAAAGACAAACTATAACAGCGACCTAATTACTTCCATGTCTCCCTATGTTTACATTGAGTGGTCTGCTGTTTCCTCACTTCCCTGCTCCCTGTAAGTTTATTGTAGATCATAAGTCATGCATCTCACCTGGACATGAGACGTCTGAGTAGGTAATCCGACAAGTTGGAACACTTTGACAGCCATTTAGGACCTGGAACTGCCGAGAAGAACACAAAGAGCGCTTGTCCCCAGCCACCCCATTTCTTTGTTAGGATTAGGAGTCAGTCTTCATCTAAATGGGAATATATGAACATCACAGCAGTCTGCATCCTAATAACAGCTGACGTTGTACAGTAAGTCTGCAGTGAGTAACAATCAGTTATGAAGAAGAAAAAAGCAAACATTATGATGCGTTTTTTAAATTATGGTTGGTAGAGTGGCCGAGGCAGCAACTTGAGGGTTCCAGGTTCGATCCCCGCTTCCGCCATCCTAGTCACTGCCGTTGTGTCCTTGGGTAAGACACTTTACCCACCTGCTCCCAGTGCCACCCACACTGGTTTAAATGTAACTTAGATATTGGGTTTCACTATGTAAAGCGCTTTGAGTCACTAGAGAAAAAGCGCTATATAAATATAATGCACTTCACTTCACGTAATACTTAAATTATGCTTAAAATGATCAAAATACGTCAATAGTAAATATTACTATAAATGTGCCCGTTACATTACATATATACTTACATCATGTATATAAAACCTAATGGAGGTGTTTGAATGTTTTTTTAGGGGCTCTATAGGCAGAATTGAACGGCTCCCATAGGTCCATTTTAAGCGGACTTTTGATCAAATTTATTTAATATTTAGAATGCATTAAAAACAAAATCTGTCCGTCGTCATGTCTTTCGTAATGATTGTGAACGATAGGCAAAATTCCCAAAAAAGTGCAGTTCCCCTTTTAAGGTAAAAAACAAACAAAAAAAATGTTACAGTACATCATGTTATGGTTTTAATTTGTACTAATATAAATGCTAATTAAAATGCATTTTTTCACATCTTTATTCCCACAAATTACTTAGTACCTATAAAAGTACTGATAAATACCGTTACCGATAAGGAATATCGATAAGGGTATCGTACCAATAAAATCGTAATGATATACACCCCTACTCACGACTGCTGCTGGCTGGCAAAGGCCTCAGTATATTAACGACTATTGTCTTGCACCACTAAAGAGCAAAATCATTCTTACTGAGGCATAAAGAGGATAAATACTTTGGATAGTGCACCATTCCCTCGGACTAAAGCTGTCCTAAGTCTTTGAGCATGACGCCTGCTCGGATGATAGGCGAAACGTCTTCTAAATCAACCTGAACAGTGAGATCAAATAAATGCCCAGAGAATTCAGAGATGTGGACAAATGAGAATATTAAATGGCATTTTTGCCCACAAGTTGCCAGACCTGCCTTTCCTCCGGACCACATAAATAACGTCAATTTGGCCGTTTTTCAGGTGCCTATCATCAGCGCCTAACGCAATGTTGTGAACCATTTTATCACCCTAATTCCCCCTAACCCACAAACGTCCCCAGCATTCCCCTGAAATCCTCACAACTCATCCCAAACTTGGCAGGCTTGTTTGACATAAAAGCAATCTCCTTATTCCCGTCTTTGTGTTGGGTAAATACAAATAACTAGAAGAGCCTGTATGTGCACACAAGTCTCATTGTTGTTGGTGTTTGCATGCAAATATTCTTTAATCAATAGCATAAACAATGGTGTTTGTACTGCTTTTACTGTTTAAATGGCTGGAGGCAGGCAACCACTGTGGGGAAAAATAACCTAAATATTTGAAGTTGTTCCTTCTTGTACAAGTGATTGTGAGCTCAGAGTAGCTCTTTATTTTTGGTTCAGTGATTATAATTTCTATTAAAAAAATGCAATAAATTTTACTGCCAGTAACTTTTTTTTTTTTACCTTTGCATCTTAATCTTGTATGTTTGCAAGCACTCCATCCTTCTCTGCACGTATATATGCCCCATTTACTGCTCTCGGCGGAGGCGATTTATGACACAAACTGGGCCTCAGCCTGGCGGACGGCGTCGTAAAAGAGGAAAAGTGAGGTTTCCGTAGTCTCGAGTCGCCATGAAAAATGCAGGGATGTTTTTCACCTGCGAAAGGAGGACAATAAAATTTGCTTCACAAAGTGTGTTAACACACTCTACTGGTGGCAAAAATAGTCTTTGTTCGTTCCCACTGAAGATTTTGCTACTTTAACTATGGGGAACATGAATCAATCAATTCATTATTACCTTGTTTTTTTTAATTGGAATGGAGAACCTCCATAAATGTTCCGAACTCATGTTTCCTTGCCATGTGTGTAGAAGAATAATAGAATGGTCCATAGCATAGATGTAGCACAGCATCTTTTATGCGCCTCTGTTGGGTTGAGGCAAGTAGTGCACTTTTTTGACATTTTTTATTTTTCGTATGATTTAGTTGTCGATGAAAACTTTAATCCCAAAAAATCTCCTGGTTTTTATATATTGTTTCATTATTGTATGGTCAAACTAGTCCGCCGAATCGAGTGCCCAAAGAAAAAATCCAACATGTTGTTGACTCAATATTTAATTTTTTTATTGAGTATGACTGCAAAATAATCCACAATGCTAAAATAAAGGTAAAAGGGGTGTTATTAGTTGTTTATATGTATTTCAAATTGTTTGTGGTTTTTGTCTGACCTTTTTGGAACAGATGTCTAACAAATCGAGAGACCACTGTACCACATTTTAACGCTGTAAATGAGGACACCCCATGGTCTTGTACTTTCTTTCACATGACTAATAGTTTTTGGGCTTTGTACCGAGGATGTCGTTGTGGCTTGTGCAGCCCTTTGAGACACTTGTGATTTAGGGCTATATAAATAAACATTGATTGATTGATTGATTGATGATTGATAAATGTGTGGCGCCCTCAATGAGCTGTGGTCAAAATGCTTTGGAAAACAAGCTTGCATACATGCAGTACATATATCCTCAAAGTGTTACAATTATCAGACAAATGGTCAATGACTTATGGACAATTAGTTGCCAAGTCAGAGACATTTGCTTGATGGCGGCAATGTTTTTAATTAATCTTGCTTAGATTTTACACCTTTGTGCTTGTCAGTCTTCTTTAAGGGTGTGTAATAAATTGAGGTGTCTGAGAAATTTCAAGTCAGTCTGACTTTTGGGGGTTAATAATGCCGTCATTCTGTGGTTTATTTGTCAGAAATATAATGCCACCACAGGTGGGGTGCATGTTTTGTTACATTTTCACCCGTTTGTGTGCAGCAGTTAATTTGTACAAGAGTTGCATCATGGAGTGTACATCATTTTTTGACATGACTGTGACTGATCAATCCCCCAAATCATCAAAAACATAATTGCCTTGCATTTCCTTCTACAGTGCCGACAAAGCAATGCCTATTTATGCAAAGAATCCAAACAAATATCTAAATCAGCCAGTTAGCTGTTCAGCCTGACCCTAAACCCTCATGAGCATCATAGGCTGAATTAGTGCTCCCATTATAAAAGCCCTCCTTGGACCAAAGGATTGTTTGTCTCTCTTTTTTCTCTCTGGCCCTGACTCATGTTGACTCACCAGGCAAGACGCTCGCAGGCCTGCTCAGAATAGCCTGCTGCACTAGCAGACCGGCCATGCAGTTGACATGCACTCGCTATTAAACATTGTTAGGAGCGCAGGCCGGCGTCACGCCAGTCAAGATGCTCGGTTATTCAAATGCCCCATAAAAACATGCATGGCTAGAAATCTCAAAGGGTGCTTGCATCGCACTTACAGCATGGGGAAAAGATTTATGTTGTTTATTCTCCAGCCATTGGAAAGCTGTGACCTGATAAATCTTCAGCGTCACACGTGCATTTTTTGCTCTTAATTGTCCCCCCACTCGAGTTTGTGCTGACCTCACCTTCCTCTTACTACTCTCTTGTCCACTGTCTTCAACTACTCCCAGTGGTCTGTCCATTACTGGTATCAGCAGCTCACATTCCAAGACCCCTTAACCCACATGGCTTGGTATACATATCCCACATTCCATCTGTAGCTGGCACTCTTGCATCACACTTGCTCCGCTTGCTGCCTTTTTTTTCTGCTGCACCTGGTCTTCCCCTAACCCCGCACCCATCCATCCAATTGCATTGTAATAAAAATAGTAATGATAATAATCTCACAATTTTGTTGTTATTTTTCTGACCTAGACGTCCTAAATTGCTACACATCCCCTTTGCGCATGATGTTAATAAAACATTGAAGGAGATAACAGAGAAACAAGGACGAGACGGAACCAAGTGTTTCCCTAGAAGACATGCTCTTCAGTAAGGGGGGAGTTTATTGGCTGATGTATGCACCCTGCAGCCATGTTGACTGATTAGTGTGACAGGAGCCTTTTTATAGCACAGCACCACCATGAATGCTTGCTGGTGATTGCTTGCTAATTATGTGCTACTAACCTTTTTTTTCAATCACCTTAATCTTTTTAAAAATCATGTTTGTGATATATTTTATTAATCATATTTATATTTGATGACATTTTTGTTCACCGTTATCTTAAATTAGCATCACAATTCACTTTATTAGAAGCTACTTTGTCATTTTTTTAAAGTTAAAGTTAAAGTACCAATGATTGTCACACACACTAGGTGTGGTGAAATTTGTCCTCTGCATTTGACCCATCCCCTTGTTCACCCCCTGGGAGGTGAGGGGAGCAGTGAGCAGCAGTGGTGGACGCGCCCGGGAATAATTTTTGGTGATTTATCCCCCAATTCCAAACCCTTGATGCTGAGTGCCAAGCAGGGAGGTAATGGGTCCCATTTGTATGACTCGGCCGGGGTTTGAACTCACGACCTACCGATCTCGGGTCGGTCACTCTAACCACTAGGCCACTAAGTAAGTTTTCCACCCAACTCTAACCCTAATTTCTTACGAGGCCTGAATTAAACCCAATTAGGATTTGGAAGGGCCTGAGAAATTCCCAAAAGGACCAAAGTAGTCCTAATGATAAATAGGGTTGCCCACAAAGTCAGAAATTCACCCAAAATGGCCCTTGGCCCTGCTCCTGTACTCTTTGAGTACATTTCAGACCTTTTGAGCACTGTGACTTTAAGGGATGAGTCAGTTTTGTGTTACTTTGCAAACTTCAGGTCTGTTTAGTCCTTTCCTAAGGCCATTTACATTTTCCAGTAAAAGTACATCGGCACTAATCCCTTTGGGACCACTTATGGTAAATAAGTGTCCCTAAAAGTCCCAGCCCCAAACCATTTAAGAAATGTGTCTTTCATTACCTTCTCCTGCTGTTTGCTCAAGCTGCTTTTGCTACTCTGGAGCGGATCTTTTTCCGTGCGGTTTTATAAGGAAAAAGTATCGTCTTCTATTTGGGTCAATATGGTATTTTTTTTGCTGCACATGTAAGTACATTCATGTTTAATTGAAAAACAAAGAAAGTAAGTTGTAAATGTAAGTTGAAAAGCAACAAAGACTATTTTACCCTTTAAAAAAATGTTCAAATATTGGAAACGGCAGGCTGAGTCATCAACCGACCATTGAAGAATTACCCAGCAAGCTTTCTTCAATGTCACTGTAACTGATTTTGGCTTAAGTGCACGATTGTCATGGCACTCTTTACCTCTGTCCCTCCAGTCCAATGACAATTATCATTGGAAAGTCTCTCTGACAAGGTACTAATTAAGCCACAAGCCTTTTATTCAAGAAGAGGGTCTCTGAAGAGAAGGGCCATTTTATATTCTGCTCAATACAGTAATAATGCGAACTCTGCTACCATAACCTAACAATTCCCCACATTGAGTCCCCCATTTGAATGTGATCGACTCAAAGAGCAACTGCAGGTATTCCTCCTCCCCTACAGCGTCAACCGGCTCTTAATTCCTTGTCGCCAGTTATGTAAACTTGTGTCATCACTATTCACTTATAGGCCTGTCTGCACGTCTGCATGATTCATGCTTCGTTTGATGCTGTTGTTTTTCTTCAAATAACGCGTGCACCTTTCTTTTCTACGTTTGCATTGGCAATAAAGGCTTTAGATCTGTCACATGCAGGAGTTTTTAGAGTTTCCAGAAATGTTACACCGATCTTCTTTTGTGCTCTATACAGTTGATATGAATAACCGCTAGGGGTGTAATGCTACATTATAATTTTTCATCTGATTTACACAAAAGCTAAACAGTTGTTTGTACGTCACATTTTCTTCCCTTACGCACCTGTAGGCTCAGAAGGCATTTTGTAGCCATTTAAGTCCTCGAGGGGTCCAGGAAGGACTCAAATGAATCCAACTAGTCCAAATGATAAATTGGATTCCCAAAAGGTCCAAAATGTACCCAAAGAGTCTGGGTACATTTCGGACTTTTTAGAGTACGGGGACTTTTAGAGGTAAATCAACTTTGGGGTTCTTTGTGACCTTTAGAGGCAAGATTGTCCTTTTTGGGGTAATTTTGGACCATTGGGGGTATATTAGCCAATTCCTCACCCCTAATTCCATTGGGGCCAATTGTAGTGAAAAAGGGCCGCTAAAAGTCCAAGCCCCATTTTGGTAAGTGCCCCAATTCGTCCAAGAAACTCAACATTCTGCCAAAAGTGATCTTAAAACCAAAATACGCATAAAACAGTGACTATGGCATACTGTTAGACTCTTACTGACCACACACACGCATGTTGTATGTAATCCCTCTCTGCCAGGTAGTCATATGTGACACCGTGTAATGATAAAAAGGGCTGATTGTGTCAGAAATGAAAAATGCCCAGTTAACGGACGAGACTTGAACGCATTTGTCACCCTAAAAACCCCCACCCCACCACCACTGCATTGATTGATGAAGGCACAACAGCTGGCAGAGCAATGAAAAGTGAAATGAGGATCTATATTTTTCTGGTAAAGTACAAGATGAGACTTTCACATCGTCTGTATTTCATTCGAATTTATCACCGTTTTACTCTTAAGACACATGATTACATCAGCTCGTAAATTTCCAGAGGGGGCTTCATCATCACTGGGTCATGAACATTCCAGCCACCATTGTTGTAATTCACAGCATTCATTCCAAATTAAATTCTTGTTTTATATGAATAAATGACACGTTACCCTCCCCTCTCATGTGACGATGGTGGATGCTGCACTGTGATTCACCACGTCTGACTCATTCAGCACACACAGAGTTAAAAGCCTCACCGCAGCATACTGCTGCAGTATCTACAGCGACTGACTGATCTTTACAGTATGTGTACAGTACACCAGGACAACTATAGAAAAAAACAATGTCTCTCTATGACTTTTATGTTTTTTCCTTCAAAAAATCTTTTATTGCATTTATAACATTTGGCACAGTACAAATTCTTGGTGCTTTTAGAAGATAAACCTGTAAAGATCAACATTGACCTTTTTTTTGTTAAAGAAAGACTTTTTCTGTATAAATATTTCTCTTCTCACTGCATTCTCTGTAGCGCAGTGTAAAAATCACACAGAATGCCCCCCTCCCTGTTTTTTCTCTTTAAAACAACACTACCCTCATTAGTCAAAGTCAAGACAGCTTCTTAAACAACATATTTTAAATAGAAGTTACAAGTTAGAAAATAGTTTCACTTTCTTTTTAATATGTTTCTCGGTCACCAGCCCATTGTAGTTTCAATGTGTCCATATATATATTTATTTATAAGCATGTACAACATCAGTCTCTGCTCTCTGTCCAAAATAGTCGCCTCGGTCCTTTTTTTCATTGTGCATTCTATTGCATGATTTAAGGGGGTCGGATTGATGACTGGGGGCAATAGCTGGGCTGTTGACCATTTAAATCTGAGTCTCCTGTACCTTCTCTTTTGTATGAGTTTTTATGACAAAGGGCTCAGCCATGGCTGTGATGGTGCTAGGCAAGGTTCGAGGCAAAGAATTCCCAACATTGTTCTCGGTCCATTTGGCCCCATGTCCCGTTGGTTTGTAGGTGTTGTATTTCGGCCTTAGGGTGCTAAAGTCTGTCCTGTGAGGACTGTAGTCCATCTTGTTCAGGCTGTAATCCATTTTAGGTCTCTGAGTGTAGGGACTGAATTCTGATTTCAAGGCGCTTAAATCAGCTTTGTGCGGGCTGAAGTCCGTCTTGTAAGCATTGTAGTCATTTGGAGATTTGTGGGATATGTAGGGGTCCTTGGGTTTGTAGTTGATGTCAGGTTTGCATTTCTGGACACTGTAGTCTGTTTTGGGTTTAGGTTGAGTGCTATAGCCAGGCTTGAATGGACTGTAATCCGGTTTAGGCCTTGGATGAGTGCCAAAGTCAGGCTTGAATGGGCTGTATTCCCCTTTATGTTTTTGCTGAATGTTGTAGTCCGATCTTAATGGGCTGTACTCATGTTTGGATTTGGGTTGAGTACTATAATCTCTCTTGAAGGGGCTAAAGTCCGTTTTCTGCCTTGGATGAGTGCTGTAGTCTGCTTTGAAAGGGCTGTAGTCTGTCCTGCTTTTCGGGTGGGTTCCAAAGTCTGGTTTGAATTGACTGTATTCTGCTTTAGGTCTGTGAGTATTAAAGTCTTGCCTGAAGGGGCTGTAGTCAAGCTTTTGCCTATGTAGGCTAAAGTCTGGTGTAGATTTATGAGTGCTGTAATCTGGGATGGACTTGTGGCTACTGTGGAAGTCCATGTTGGGCTTGTACGTTGTATACTCCGCTTTCGGCTTGTGAAGAGTGAAATCGGGCTGAGGTTTGTATTCTGCTTTAGGTTTGTGAAAGCTGTAATCTGCCTTGTGGCTGAGAAAGTCCAGTTTGTGGATGCTGTTATGGTCCCGAATTTCCGGCAAAGTAAGGGCTGTCTCTTGAGTTGCAGACGCTGGTGGTGGCAGGTCCTCTTCGTCCATCTGAATGATCTCCACAGTGCGAGCAGCCGCCACTGTGCTCCTCTGCTGGTGACGCTTTCTTAGTTTGTAGAAAGCTATAAGCATTACGGCAGCCATCAGTGTCACTGCCACAAAGCAGCCTATTATGATCTTGGTGGTTTGCATCACCTCATCCAGACTTGGGCCCGACTTTCCAGGCCTACCAGTGGCCCCTTTGAGTCCTGGCACTGCAGATGGCTTTGCTGCACCAGGTGGGCTGTCGGTGCTTTGCAGCAACACAGTTGGTGTGGAGATGAACACTGGCTGAAAGACTGAAGGTGAGGCAGTTGTGGTGGTTGTTCCAAGGCCCAGTCCTCCTCCAGCGACGCCAACGACTGCTGTTGCAGCGGTTTTGGGTTTAGGCATCTCTGTCGTTGGCCCCAAGACCTCCACCGTCACTGTCGTAAAGTAGCTTAGTATGGACGTGTTGAGCTCGGCTGCACTCACGTTGAGGTAGGCCGAAGCATTGGAGTTGCCAGCTGCATTGGATACCATGCAGGTGTAAGTGCCCGTGTCAGCAGCCAGAACATTGGAGAAATTTAGGGTCCCGTCATTGAGTACTGATATCCTCAGATGACTGGTGGCATGAGTCAGGATAGTCCCATTGGGTAGGAGCCAGCGAACTGACGACATCTGAGCTGTGCGACACCGAAGCTCGGTGACTCTCCCCGCCGAGATGTTAAAATCCCTTGGAGCGTCCGCAATGAACGGTGCAGAACACTGGGTTGCAGCACCCTCGCCTCGGTCCACCTCAACCAGCTGTCGACCTCTCATGTTGGCGGGTGAGTGACAGCGTCCACAGCAGGTGGAGTTGGTGGGGATGTATTCCCTTAGCCAGCGTGCTAACCACACAGCTTCACAGCCACAGTTCCAAGGATTGTGGTGGAGATGGAGCTCCACAAGGTACTTGAGCGGGGAGAACAGATCATGTGGAACAGCGCTCAGGTTATTATGGGCCAGATTAAGCTCCACCAGTGAGGATAAGTCATCAAAGGCATTGCGTTCAATCACTGTTATTTGCGAGTTCATCACCCATAGTTTTTTCAGTGAGTACAGGCCTTTAAAGGAGCTTGGCTTTATCACAGGGAAGTGATTTTCCGAGATCTCCAGCTCCTCCAGGCCCTTAAGGGGACTAAGGTTTGGCATGTCCCCCCTTATGTTGCACATCCCCAAGTTGAGGTACTTGAGATTTTGTAGGCCTTCAAAAGCTCCTTCTGAGATGTACTCCAGTTTCCGCAACTCTCCAAGGTCTAATCGCATCAGGGAGGGTACCCTGTTGAAGGCGTAGGAGGGAATGCTCTCAATGGGGTTGTTCCTCAACCATAGTTCTCTTAGCTTAGACAGGTACTCAAAGGCCCCACTAGGCACCACCGTCAAACGGTTGTCAAACAGCTCTAGAGTGTTTAGGCTAGTGAGTCCATTAAACGCGCCCACCTCAATCTGCCGAATGGCATTTCGCCCAAGCTGGAGCACCTCAAGGTGGTGCAGGTGGCGGAATGAGTCAGCCTGCACCGCCTCAATGGCGTTTTCCATCAGATTGAGGTGTCGTGTGTTGGCCGGAATACCCGGTGGTACGCGAGTGAGACCCCGGCGGGTGCACACCACCTTCCCCTGCTGACTACTGCAAGAACACTGAGGGGGGCAGCCCTGGGGTCCTTGAGAGACCGCCGCCCCTAAGGCCAGGGAGGCACTGCTCCATGCTCGTGCCATCAGGAACACTACACAGAGTAGGGCGGCTTTCCTGGCACAATGCACAGCTACCCTCCCCAGGAGACTCATGATGTGGCACATTCATAATTTAGCATCATCTGGGGGGCCGGATGGTGGTGTGGGGTGTGTGGGTTGGGGTACAGCAAGATTAGATGGCTGACTGGTTTAAGTGTTACAAGGACCAGAGTTAAAAGGGTTAAGAAAACTGAAGATGGAACGGGGACATAATGAGGATCTTGTATGCTTGCTTTTACGATCTTTTAGCTAACAGTTTGTGTGTTCAGGGGAGAGGAGGTGAGTAGGTGGGGCTGGCTGTTTTGAAACGTGAATGAGAAGAATATGATAGTAAATTAAGCAACAAAAAGCCATTGTTACAAGACACAGAGCAGGTTGGCTGCAGAGAGCAGTTGAAACACACGACACCTACCTCAAGTTAACATTACAGGTCCTTGCACTGAGATATAAGGCTTCCCTCCTTTTTTGCAATCACAAAAGAGCGGATGTATGTATATCCTGTGGGCAGCAAAGAACGCCTTTTAATAACTGCCCTTTTAAAAGCAAAGCTAAACCAGGATGAGCCCTTTCTTGTAAATCCATACATCCAATCCGATAAGAGTCGTAGGCCCTTTATTATGATTGTTTGTCTCTTGATCAAACAAAAAAAAGATAGTAAGTACGTAGGAATCCACTCAGGCTCCCAAAGAAGCAATGCTCCACTGCTGCCTTCTTGCAGTCAGCTCCTCTTCCCTTGCTTGTCCTTGGAATCTGTCAGTTGATCCCCCAGATAGACACCTTATCCAGGTTTCCATAGCAGCACACAGTCACAAGTGCACTGTTCTTTTTTTGAAGATACAGTCAAACGGGACAGAATTAAGTGGTTAATGAAAAAAAAATCCTTCGGTCCTTTTCAGTGTTCTTTTCCAGTTGTTTGCGGCGCTTGCGAGAAGAGATTGACAATCCGGGGGTTTGAAAAAAAAAAAAAAAAGACCCCCCCCCTCCTTCTCTTTGTATTCCTCTACTTTTCAGTGGTCAATCATTTGGTCGCTTGGTCAGTCTGACAGCTCTCTCTCTTGCTCTCCGTCTCAGTGTGGCGTCGTGTCCACTTGATGTTTTTTCCTTCCGCTTTTCTTGTCTCTCTCTTTCTGCGGCTGGGGGTAGCAAGGGCTTTGAGGCTCCGTTTTTTTTTCTTTTTAATTTTTGGCCGTCCTTAATCTCGTCGTCCCTCTCGGGTTGGCGCACACTGCGGCCGTGCGGCAAATTGCGAACGCGCGCGCACCATCCCCGTGAAGTGCACACAGCAGCAGCTGCAGCCTGCCTCCCGCGCACTTCCCAATAATCCGTCAATTTCTTCAGAGAGGGCGGGGGGAGCAGGATGAGGGATGGAAGGAGGAGAGGAGGAGGAGGAGTGGTGGTGGTGTTGTAGCTGGGTTGACTGAGGAGGGGGGTTTGAAGACAGGAGGAGTGGTGCGCAGTTTCTCTTTCCTCTCCGTCTTTTTTCTTGCTTCCCAGTCCTTTTTTTTCTTTCTTTCTTAAACCCCCCGCCTATCCTGGTGCTGATCAGTGCCTCCTCTCCTATGCAACGTCTGACCAGGGAGCGAGCAAGACAGAGAAGGCGAGCGCAGGGTGCGAGCACGGCTCACAGGCGTGACGTTAACAGTAGCGTAGATGTGCAAAGAATCCGTTGTAGCAGCAAGAGAGAGAGAGCGTGCTTGGATCTCTCTTCCCGTCTCTATTTTCCCCTCTCTCTTCTTCTCTCTCTCTCTCTCTCTCTCTCGTGCGCGCTCTGCAGTGTCCTGAGGTAGTTGGGTGAGCTCAGAGCACTCAGACCTTTTTAAGAGAGCTTCAAAAACCACTGAGTTTGCTCCCGCTGTCCTCTGCACTCCTTATTTATTTTAAATGCGTTCATGTTCTGTGACTCTGAGGTCTTTGCATGGCTTGAGGGAATGTCAACAGTCCTCAGCAAAAAAGCAGAAACAAATCCAGTCATGAGTCAAACATGGTGGGGGAACAGTGTTTCCATCTCTCTCTCACTTGATTTCTCCTTGCTCCCTCACCTTTCATGTTTTGTCCTCCAGTGGGAAATAAGAGGGACATGAATGGAGAGCTGACGCATCCCGGCGCCCTTTTGCACGGCTTTTGCTGGATGCAGCATGTTTCCATGCATTGACTCCACCACCTACGCAGCTCACTTCACCCTCACCTCTCTGTGCCGTCTCTGCTCACCCTTCAACTGTCACCAAGTCAAGTCCTATTCTCCGGCAGCCATGATTGGTGTGTTTTTTTTACTTGCATACATTTGATTCATACTTTAATTGATGTGTGAGGACCCCTGCGAATCAACCTTGGATCACAATTCTATTACACTGGTTGCAAAAAATTTAGTCCAATTACAGAATACTGGTTAACACAAAAAATTGGCCCTAGTATGTGAGTGAGTGTGAATGTTGTCTGTCTATCTGTGTTGGCCCTGTGATGAGGTGGCGACTTGTCCAGGGTGTACTCCGCCTTCCGCCCGAATGCAGCTGACATAGGCTCCAGCACCCCCCGCGACCACGAAAGGGACACGCGGTAGAAAATGGATGGATGGATGGATGGTTAGCACTGTTAGGAAAAAACGGTGTTACATAACGCCGCTATATTTATTAGTAACGAGTAATCTAATTACTTTTGCGCTGTTACCGATGCACATCCAATCTCTTCATTAACTAGCGCTACCACAATCCCGTGAAAAGATTTTACAGAGCAGCTGTCACTGGTTTAAATGAAACTTAGATATTGGGTTTCACTATGTAAAGCGCTTTGAGTCACTAGAGAAAAAGCGCTATATAAATATAATTCACTTCACACTTCACTTCACTGCTAAGATAACACACACAGATGAGCTAATGTTGCTCTGCACGCTCTTGCTGATGTCACACGTCATTTGGCAACAGGCACTGTCTTTAAAGGCACACACACACTGCTCTCATGAAACATCTCAACTGCATTTGCTAGATATTTTAATTTTTTAATATTTTTAAGTAACGCACTAATTACTTTTCCTTAGTAATTGATTACATTTATTAAAGAACGTTAAAACGAACTATAATTTCTTATTAAAAGACATTAAACACTGCTGGTTAGCTTCCCTTGAGCAAGACATCTTCCCGTTACACCTTGGGATGGCCGTGGTTCAGATTGTCGACTGTCTTCTCTCTGCTGCACATTGTTAGAGCGTCCTAAACGTGTGGGCTTTAACCCCTAGACTGGAGTGAAACCACTCTGCGGAAAAGCATGCGTCCCATAAAGGTCACACTCAGGAAGGCGAGCTACTAGACACAAGACATATTTTACCTCCCACTCCCTAAAACAAATGCACCCGACTGTCCCATCACCCCGCTATCGGCATTGATGTGTACAAACCTTGTGTCCATTAAATAGGAAGCTATGTGGGTAATTGATAGTTGCTAAAGCTAACTGTGACAGCGCTGCTCGGTGTGTGTGTTGCTGGGTGGGTGGGGGGCTGGCTTGGAGTGTGTGCACGTGTGTGCGCAAGTTA
>NC_084552.2:49975332-50040332 GCF_033978685.3 Nerophis lumbriciformis
CTAAGTATTAATTAAAAACAAGACAGATGTTTTATTCAACAAGTATATTTAATATTTTTGGCCATTGTTACATTACACACAGTATGACCAGTAACACTGTGTTTGAATATAGGAAAATAAAACATTGTACTTTAATTGGGTGATTATTTGGCATACCACTAGATGGAGCCCACGTACCACTAGTGGTACATGTACCACAGTTTGAGAACTGATGTAGAGGATCTTTGACAATCTTTTTGCAGTAGATTCCTGATTCATGTAGAGGATCTTTGACTATCTTTTTAGAGTGGATTCTTAAGTAATGTAGGCTATATTTCACTAGATTTTTGCAGTAGATTCCTGATTCATGAAGACGATCTTTGACTAACTTTACATTAGATTTCTGATTTATGTGGAGTGTCTTTGACTAGCTTTTTTAGTAATTTCCTTAATCATGTAGAGGATCTTTGACTAGCTTTTTACAGTAGTTTCCATATTCATGTAGATAATCTTTGATTAGCTTTTTACAGTAGATTCCCGATTTACGTGGAGAATCTTTGACTATCTTTTTCATAAATTCCTGATTTATGTAGAGTATCTTGGCCTAGTTTTTTGCAGTAGATTACTGATTTATGTAGAGGATCTTTGACAAGATCTTTACAGTAGAATCTTGATTTATGTTGAGGATTCTGGACTAGCTTTTTACAGTAGATTCCTGATTTAGGTGGAGTATAAGGGACTAGCTTTTTCAGTAAATTCATTTAGAGCATCTTTGGCAGACTTTTTTAGAATAGAGTCCTAATTTATGTAGATAATTGACTAGGATTTTGTAGTAGATTCCTGACTTGCATAGAGGATCTTGGACCAGCTTTTTACAGTAGATTACTGATATATGTTGAGGATCTTGGACTAGCTTTTTACAGTAGATTCCATAATTTAAGAAGTGGCTATTTGACCTTTTTTACAGTAAACTCCTGATTTAAAAACAGCTGAGTACTCCTATCATATAGACCAGTATAAACATATTGTTTTCATTTATGACCACTATTACTTTTGTGTTGTATACCTTATAACAAAACTCAAATTTCTTCCTCATGGTCTATCTAAATCCTTGATCTTTGCAATGGCACATGCATGACATGATCATTTGTCGTATCATTCAGCTGTACATCCTCTAATCCGATTGTCATTGGTGCTATGGCGCACTGTGGGCCTTTCATCCAAATGGAACAAGTGACACGCACACATATGCACACAGACACAGGCTGCTGACCTACATGTGACTGGCCAAAGCCCAGATTCGCCAGCACTCAACCCGGGGGGCGGGTTGTGTTTGGTACGGATTCCATACATCCCTAGAACGACCGCAAAGCCACACCAAAGTAGGTCGCGCAATACCCCCAAACCACATCCTTCAGAGCTAGGGAGGGTCCAGAGAGCCTTGGGGAGGCAGAGGGAACAGTGGTCACAGGGCACAGGATTGGTACCCTGGTGTGAAGGTTCAACATATCTGACAGCTCATCAGGTCATCACCAGTCAGTGGTGGAAGTAAGGCCTGACAACACTCGTCTTGTCAAGCCGGCGTCTGTTTTACTGTGAACATATGGGGCCACTGTTTGACCTCGCTTTCTGGCTAGCGTCCACCTTGGATACTGTATACTGGCAAAACCTAAAGCCCAGGAAGCTGGTCCAAATTTAAAACAGCTTTGCCGACTATGCAAACTCGCCATCGTCTAGGAATCGTGCTCTTACTTTAGGTGAATGCCACTCGCTTGGAAAAAAACATTTCCCGGTTCAGCACATTTTCACTTGCTTTTCATCCACTCACACTCTAACCCCCAAAGGTTGACCACATTAAGGGTTTGACAGGCCATAAAGCAGGTTTCATATACCAATATACTGCAGAGCAAGGATAGAGAAGTAGACAGGATGAGGGCTCAGAGGAGGCATTGTGAGGTGTGTTCAGGGTCAGTGGACCTTTTGGATTGGGAGTTGGCGAGTACTGGATGAACTCATTCTTGGTTACACAAAATGCCATGGACACAATCCTTTCAAAGTTGTCTAAGTGCATGTGCGCCCACCTCTTCCAAATGTGACCAAAGAGGGGAAGTGTACTGAACTTAAGCACAGATCATGCTCACACAAGCCTAACGTGAAGTTAGCCAAAGCACGTATGATTAGCCAATTGTAAGTAAGTCAGCAAAATAAATTGTGTTGAAGGAACACATTGAGCATGTGTACCTCCTCTAATGAGGGCAGTATAAGGTCACCGGGAGTAAAAAGATGAGGGCTTCCTTCTTCCTCTCATCCTCCTGCTTTATTCAATGTTTGAGCTTTGCTAGCCGCCATTGTCTCTAGACTAATGGGCTTCATTATGTCGAGCTGTGTCTGTACGGACTGCCAGAGCCGGGATTAGCTGTAGCGCTGTGTTAGCCGAGAACAGTAGAAGGATGCTGCTTTGTTAGCACTCCTTAACCCAATGAGTGTGAGCTGAAGTGCATTGACCTCCACAATGTTCCCAATATATAGACTATGTGTGGTATTAGAATTCATTGTGCATCTCTGTATGTGCATTTATCACGGTGTTGCCTTGCCAACTGGCAGGCCACAGGAAATGGATGGCTCTGTTGCCGAGCAATATGAAGGTAAAACATTGTAAGTCATGGCACCAGGAGGCCCTAAATCTTTTGGACTTTTAGCTCCCTAGCAGATAAAACTGCTGTCATTTGCAGAGATCTCAGCCATCGACCTCGTCTACACCCTCCTCTTTACACGCTTGTATCAGTCATACTTGCTATTTCATGCAACAAAAACTAAAAATGGCTACTTCCAAATTGTAATCTCAGCTGACTTTAAACACTTTCATGGAGGCACAAATAGTGATTCAGTGCGCGCTGCCTTGATAGATGGGTCTTGGCATTCTAAGTAGACCTATAATGGAACGTCTCGATGTAATCTGATCAAACGTTTAGGCTCATAAAAGAAAAGCAAGATATTCAATTTGAAATATATACCAAGCATTCTTTTCCACTGCATCACTATTGTGGTGCATTAAAAATACAAACACAGCTATGATAGCACACTAACCTTGAAAAATTATTTACCGTCCATTAGGGCTGGGCGATAAAACAATAACAATATATATCGCGATAGACATGTGATCAATATCAATAGAAAATGGGGTCGATAGAACGTTCGATAATTTCACTGAGTTCTGTTAGAAAAAAATAGGAAGAAATGCCGAGCCGGAACCGCACGGCATTCTGGGGGGTGTAGGTAGAGGAAGGGCTTTGGCCTCTCAACCTATCACGACCGAGCCTGAACCGCAAGGCATTCTGGGAAATGCTAACAGGAAAAAAAAAAAAAAAAAAAGCAACAACGGCTAGCTGACGACGAGGAGTGAAACAAAACGAGAATATGAGTGCGGCAGCACGAGAGGAAATTGTAAATAAAAAAGGAAACGTCACGTCACCAGTTTGGCAGTATTTTGGATTTTTTAAGTCCGATACGAATCAGAGTAATACTGTCTGCAAACTTTGCAAGGTCGTCGCCCCGACCAAGTCTGGGAACACGACAAACTTATTTTACCACCTGAGCCGCTCTCACACGCTGGAGTACAGCAGTATCAAACAGCCACAACCATCTACATCAGCTGGTGCAAGTGGAACAGCACCGAAGCGGCAACAACAGACCACCATCGAGAGGTACTCGGCAGCAGTGCCATACGACAAAAATTCAAAACGTTATAAAGAAATAACGGATGCAGTGGTGTATCAATTAGCGAAGGACATGCTACCTACTTATATTTAAAATAAAAGTATTTATATTCAGCCTTTTTTCTCCTGGTCTTTATTTAGAATAGTTTTTGTTTTTTTTATCAATAATTATCGATATCGACTGATATGAAACACTTATATCGTGATACATTTTTTAGTCATATCGCCCAGCCCTACCGTCCATACAAGATTTTGTGGTGTTACTTTCATGAATCCGTTAATCCTGAATAATTGGTTGTAGTTGGGAAGAATTACTCAGAAACTGACGTCTGGACAGACCTAGCAGTGGGATAAAGGCATTGCATTGGAGCAGAGGGTCTTTTGACCTACAGGAGCCAAAGTCCCAAAGGGCAAAGGCCAAGAAAAGGGCCTCCCACAAATATGGAAGCATGTCCTATATGTTTTGCTTCAATAGTAAGGATTATGATCATTATTTTTCCAACCAGAGTAACGGTGTCAGCCATTTTTATGCCACAATCCAGACACGTGCTACTGTATTTAAATTTTGACTCGTTAGATATTTAGTGGTGGTTTCGTTTTTGTTAGTAATCTGTTCCAAAAGGTGCTAGAAAAACTGAATCATACAAAAACTGAAGCAATTTTACCCATAAGAAATAATGTAGATCCAAATAATTTGCGACATACACCCCAAAATTAAACAAACTAATTATAATCATAAAATATTTTTAGATTTACATTTATACAACAATACAGAATACATACAAATTATAATGAAGTCTATAGAACATTTAACATCAACTTTACCTTTTACTGAAGACTCTTGTTGGCAAAAACGGTGATGAGTGGAGAGGAACATGGGGAGGGGAGAGCCAAGCGGACGCCACATTTGTACTTTGCTACGAGTTCTTTCTTGAGTTCAATAGTGTTGCCCACTTTTTATTAATGTGCTGACACTCGCATTTTTTTGTCCCTATTGTGGCTTTATTTTGCAGTCTTGCTCAATGACTTAGTCACCAACATGTGGATTCTTTGTTTGGGCAATTCCACAAAAAGATAGGCGGACGGACTAGATTGTTAAAGTTTGGCCATACATTAACTGATAGTTAGCATACTTGCCAACCCTCCCGGATTTTCCGGGAGACTCCCGAAATTCAGCGCCTCTCCCGAAAACCTCCCGGGACAAATTTTCTCCAGAAAATCTCCCGAAATTCAGGCCGAGCTGGAGGCCACGCCCCCTCCAGCTCCATGCGGACCTGACCTGTTTTCACGTCCGCTTTCCCACAATACAAACAGCGTGCCTGCCCAATCACGTTATAACTGTAGAATGATTGAGGGCGAGTTCTTGGTTTCTTATGTGGGTTTATTGTTAGGCAGTTTCATTAACGTCCTCCCAGCGCGGTAACAACACACAACAACAGCAGTCACGTTTTCGTCTACCGTAAAGCAGTTCGTCTGCCGTAAACAGCAATGTTGTCACACTCTTAAACAGGACAATACTGCCATCTACTGTACATGCATATGTGACAATAACATCTAGGGCTTTTAGAGAGTGCAGTGCACAACTGCGCACACAACAAGGAGACAAAGCAGAAGAACGAGGAAGATACAGCCATGGCGACGCCGACGACGAGTAAGATGAAGAAATACGCTTGTAAGTTCCAAGCCACAGCTGCGATTGGACCTGGATAGCCTCCGGGAAGAAGTAGTGGACTACCAAGTGCTTGGCAGTGAAGATCTTCCTCAGGAAGCAGAGATTGACCGGTTTTGGGCCATGCTAGGGAGAGTTGGAAGATTCCAGACTGTAGCGCATTTGATGAAAGCACTTTTGTGCGTGCCACACAGCAATGCATCATCAGAGACGGTGTTCAGCATGGTTAGAAAAATAGTGACAGAGAATAGAACAAAGATGGAGAATTCAACCCTTAACTCAACAATGAGTAGATGAGTGTTCTGTGTGTGTGTATATGTGTAAATAAATGAACACTGAAATTAAAGTATTTTTCTTATATATATATATATATATATAGCTAGAATTCACTGAAAGTCAAGTATTTCTTTATATATATATATATATATATATATATATAAATCTATATATATATTATATATATGAAATACTTGACTTGGTGAATTCTAGCTGTAAATATACTCCTCCCCTCTTAACCACAACCTCCGCCACACCCCCGACCACCCCCCACCTCCCGAAATCGGAGGTCTCAAGGTTGGCAAGTATGATAGTTATGCAAACGATCAAAACTATTGGTTGTTTGCAGCATACAACTGCAGAAATCATATTTGAAGACTAAAGGAAACTCCGTAGATGAATGGGAATAGGAGTGCCCACCTTCAACTCCAAGCTGTGTTTCCTGCAACAGTGCAATCAGCTGTATCCCCCGGAGGTCGCCTTGTGGTTGAGAGCGGGCGGTCCCGCTCGGTCCTGGCTGGGGGAAAGAGGGGAAAAAGCAGCTGGCAGCACTTTCTAAATTAAAGTCAATAATGTAGCGGCGCGTTCCGTCAGAGGCAGCCCTCCCACATGGTCGCTAAGGAGAACGGCAGGGTAGGATGTCGATTGACTTCTCCCAGAGTACCTCTACTATGCGAGCAACATGTGTTTGTGTGGGTGAGCTGTATGTGGGGCGGGGGCGGGGGTGGTCAGGTATAACTGTGCGACCCATAAACAGTGTGTGGTTCACAGTAATGCTTCATATTCCAAACACAGGTGCAAATCTTATGGACACAGCGTGTTATGGTTTGCATATGAGGTAGCACTTTTCCCTAATTCTGCTGAGCTTAACTTTGCAAAGTTGAGTTTTAATACTCCAGTGTTCCCAGCTTTTTATGTGCATTTTGTTTCCTCATAAGCAAAGTTTATGATACGTTTAAATATGTCTTCTTTGTCTTCTTCTTCACATTAAAAGGAGCCCATCGAGCACCGCAGTGCCCTATACAGACATAATGATGCGACATAGCCGGTTATCTATCAAAATAGTCATATTGATTACCAACAAGTCTGTGGAAAAGCTCAAATACGCCACAAAGTCAAAACAGTGGCTTTAATGAATGTGAGAGCACAGGGTAATAGTAAACACACAAACATGTAGAGATAGAAATCACATATAGATAAATCAAAAAGTACTGTCAAGCAATTAAATAAATGAGCAATTAATTATAATATATAATTAATTTATTTTTAATATTACCTAAATATGCAGAGAAAAGCTCTCAAATTGAGGTATTTCTATTGAAATGGATGACATTATTGTAAAAATAGATATGTAAACAAAAACAAAATTGCTTTATAAAGTCCTTTGTTTTTAACAGACTTTAACTGATAGTCTGTTTGTATTCACTAAAATAACACATCAAGTCCATATAAAGTACTGAAATTAACGCATCAAGTAACAGAAAGAACACTTTGAGCAATAAGTAATGAGTGTTGAACTTGTTGCTTTTCTTTAGTTTCAGATAATATCAAAAAAATGACACACAATCAATACCAATACTAGAGCTGCACGATTTTGAGGAAAAAAAACTAATCGCAATTTTTCTCTCGATTTGCGATTTCAATTTGATTTGGGATTTTTATATTTTGTCCCAAAAAAATGTATAAACTACGAAAATGAAGGAAGACGAGTTACATTTAGACCGTCAACATACTTTTGTCTCTAGTTATCACACAATATGCAATAATTTACTAAATAATAACTAAATATTTGGCTTTATGCAGACAGACTCAGACCTTTTGTTTACATCATACTCTTAAACTGAAGAAATAACAGATAAAACTAGTGATTATAATGTAATGTAATCCAAATTCTAATAATGCAAGTAACCATTTAAAAGAATATACACTTATTTCGCATTCCCAATAACTGGAAGGTAAATAACTTTATTAGATTATTAATTTAATTCATGTTTGATTTGAAACATACATGCTAACTATGACTCAAATTATTTCATCGCATTTAAGGCGATAATTTGACGTCCCTTAAAACAATTAAGTTCAATATTAGGGACGTGGCATAGACCTGATGTGTGATGGTGGAGGGAACACTGCGCTCAGTGACAGAAAGCTAATTTTAAAAAGTAGTTTTTCTTTTTTTGGACTTCACTTTTTAAAGCCATAATAAAGTGCTCTCGAAACCCAAAAAGGTGTTTTCTCCCTAGATGACTTTTCTGAACAAATTTGTTCAGGAGGATGCAATTTGCTCCTTGCCTTATTTGCTGTAAGCCATAATGAACAACCCAATGAAAAAGATCAGACTAAGGAGACCGAGGACTTTTTGTTTAGAGTCGCCTGTTGAGCCCCAATTGAGCGTATAGCGGAAACGCCATGAGACAACAGTCCCCCGGGCGAAGGAATTTACTTCTTAAAAGGTGTCTGGTATTGGAGCAGGAAGCCTGTGCAGCAGGAGTGTTCCGCTGGCTACCAATTGTTGTAGCTTGTAACTCCGTAATGCGGTAGTGGGGTGTCTGCTTTGGCCTGTGGCTACTTTGAGGAAATTGAATTTGTGTGTGTATGTGCGCGCACAAAGGAGCTCACTATCCATCGCATTTGTAAGCACACTTGTCACATCATATTGAGGAGGTGTTCAAAGCATTCTGTGGCAAATGTATCAGTGAAAGATTCAATGTTTAGTTGTGTTCACTTCTATTCATCTACGCCTTTTTGAGTGCAGGTGCTCTGCTATTTTTCTTTGCACCATCTTGATTCAATGCCCAGAATTCCAGGGTTTAACAAAAGGAGAAACTAGTTAGCAGCTTTTGTTGTGACAAAAACACACTGCCCCTCCTAGCGATGTGAGATGCCAGATAATACCTCTGATAGCGGCCTTTTATTAGATTTTTGTTTCATTTATATTATGTCAGTTAAGGTGTGGTGCATATACACTCAGAATACTCAATGAGAATTACAAACCAGCTTCATTTCCCCTTTTCCTATTGTCGTCCTTCTGCCTCATCTGTCGCCCTCTGCCAGACATAATCCTCCGGTCGGAGCATGTCCTCTCCAAGTGAGCGCTGATTAGCAGCATCTGGATTAGGACCGATTTGTAGGGCATGGAAGAGGGGGGAAAGATGAGGACAAAAACAAAGCCCTTGTACCAGAAAATGCGAGACTGACTGCTAATGAAAAGCTCTAAGGTCAAAGTCATTCGATCTACATGGGTGAAATTTATTGGAAGAAACAATTTAGAGCAGGGGTGCCCAAACTTTTTGCCTGCATTGTCCCAAAATGGAAATGTGCCAAAGAGCCGTGGGACAAACAGTGTTTTTAAGCATACAGCAGCACCATGAGTGTGGCGATTAGGCCTTTAATGCCTTATATAAGGTAGTGGAGATCGTCAAACAGTCATTTGCCTTGCGGACATGCCAGCAATGATTGTGTGTGGCACCCTTGATTTAGACCGAATTTAGAGTGTACTCACTATATGTTTGGAAAGTACTAGTTTTTTTAAAATTTTTAATCCTAATTTGATTTTGGAAGTATCTACAAGATCAATATTTAACCCATTTAGGCCCTGTAGGGGTTCAGAAAGGTCCCAGAAGGTCCCAGGGTGTAAATTGGGTTGCCCAAAAGGTCCAAAAACGGTACCCAGAAGGAGCCTTGGACCTGCTCACGGCCTCTTTGGGTACATTTGAGACCTCTTGGAGCTCCGGAACCTTTAGGGGTCAATCTTTTTTGGAGTACTTTGGGACCTTCAGGTCTGTTAGTCCTATTTCCAGTAAAAGTAGATGGGCGCAAGAGGACCAAAAAACGTGTCTTTCCCTACCTCACTCTATGCCAGTCGTACTATGCAGCTACCCAAAGTGATTATGTATTATATCGTTAATCAAGATACAATCAGAATATTATGACATAATCAGATTATTATATGTGAGTGATAGGTCAGGACATCATAACCTTTGCTTCTTCCCGCTTCTTCATGGACGAACAAAATGTTTTTATTTTAATATTGTCTTTTATTATTACAATAGTTTTTTTGTAAATGACTATTGTACTGGAGATGATTGTTTTCTTCTTTAAGTTGTGTAGGTGAAGAGTATTTTTGGTTTATTGTGTCTTGGGGGGGAAAAAGTCTGGCACGTTTGGCTGATGTGAAAACTATGGATAAATGTCTGGCCAAAATGATGAATTATGTTTGATAACATTTTAAAAAATAGCCCTTATTGTAAAATTTAAAAAAAAATCTCTAATGAGGCAAGATTACCCGTACTGTGCTATAGTTGGGTTAGAGTTTGCAAATGAAGTGCTCCTTTTCTCCCTCTTGTCGTGCTGTAACCTGAGCTCATTGCAAAAACTACACTTCAATATACATTTAGAAAATAATACATATAGATATCAGTATTGAGAAGCAGGAAGTTATTGGTATAGCCTTGAAAAAAACAAAAACCTCTGATCTGTGCTGGAGTATGATTGTGAGTCCGCCCTGAATTTGTGCGGTGAGATTTGATGGCAAGCCAATGTTGAGGCAGGTGCAGCTGGAGAAAAAAGCTTGAGGTTAAGTCATATTGTCACTTGTTGTCTAGCAACAGACTAACTAGGTAATACAGTTTATATTACCTTTGTAGTTGTTAGGTAGGAAGAACATAACATCTCATTGCTTTCTCCAGACTGGAATCAGATCATCATTTTCCTCTTTTGTCTGACCGCTCAGTGGTTAAGCAGGTTTATTTGTGCTGATCCCTGTACCTCATTTCCTTTTACTGTAAAATACTCCAGCACCCACCGGGAGGACATTTTTTGGTGAAATATGCTGTGTCGAGAGCAACACGTCGGTCGTCTCTCAAACTTCAGTCTCTGGTTTCTGACAAGCGGACATAAATTGACAAAAAGCCATGTTGAAAAATGCCTCTGTCTGCTCTCTTCCACCACCCCTCCCTTCAAGTCTGCCTCATTCTCTCAATCTGTCAGCACAGACAGTCCGGGAGGACAGAAATGGCTTTTTGAGTGACACGAGGCTGGCGATGCCATTTGCAGCGTCAACTGGTGAAAAGGGGGATAGAGAAAAGAGGCGGAGACGAATGATTATGGACTTGCCATCACTGTCCTATGCCGGACACCCCCCCCCCCCATAAACATTGTCTCGCTTTGGCTCATCATCATCTGTGGCCATTCATGCCTAAATAACCATGTCTTATTGCCATTAGATGTAAAAGAAAACATCTGCAAAAAGACCTAGCATGGGGTGGTATCTCTGACACAGCCCATACCACGGCAGGCACAGAATCATGCATATTTAAAATTCCATTATGAAATCTTAATTTGATTCATAGAGCGGCAGCAGAGTGGAGCAAGAGTGCAGCAACAGAGCTTCTTGTAGTTGATATGAATACTTATTGCCGGCATGTGTGACAAAGATGGAAGGTAAAGGCTGTTTATTATTTTGTGTCGTATGGTCAATTGTCTTTTAGCATGCCTTTAGTGTTGGTCAATAATGTAGGCCAGTCCTTCTCAAATAGTGAGGCGGGCCCCCTGGGAGGGCACGGTGCGATGCCAGGGGAGCACGTGTGACCTTCAGGAACATGCTTTTTTTTCAATGCTAGAATATGACAAAGCGAAGGAAGACTGGTGTGTGGTTTCCTTTAATGTTAATAAACTTACACTGTTATTTATGCAGAGGTATAATTATAACAATTTTTTAGACAAATTATACTATTTATAGTCATGTGGAGAGTAGGGGCGGCGCACAATATTTTCTTCTTCCTAGGGAGGCATAACAGAAAATAATTGAGAAGCACTGGTATAGGCCTAGGCTTATATTGATACCATTACCAAGGTGGGTATTGGTTTCGGATTGATACTTTGGTTGCAATTTCTCTTCTGTACGTGCTGGAGTATGATTGTGAACAAATTACTACATTTCCCTCAGTTTTTGCGACTGCAGCGTCTCTTCTAGTTTGTCAGTGCAAACATCTCTCTCGGTCTCTTTGTCGCTCTCTCTCTCTGTCGCTCTCTCTGCCTCTGTCTCTCAGGCAAACTTTGCCCTACTGTCTGATGCAATGTTATAAGTTGTAAATCGTTATTGAAAACAATGTGACAAAATGTCAAAACTTTTGCTGCAACTTTGTGAAAAAGCATTTTAGGCAGTCACCCATCACAAAAAATATTCCATAATCCTGGATGAATTGACGTGCAATCCAACAGATTATCCCTAAAGTGATGTGCGGATCGATACTCAAATGTCAATACCGCCGATACCAGATCTTTATGCTCTACTATCGATCCTCAAATCAAAAATATCGAGACTTTTGATACTTTAGTACTGGGATGTCCAAAGTTTTTCCACCGAGGGCCGTGTACTGAAATGTCAAAATACCGGTATGCGGGGACCATATTGATATTTTTTCATAAAAAAAATCTAAAAACTGATAGTATGACTAAGTACAATTATTAGATAGAACTTTTCAGCTAGTTCTCATTATATATCGATTGTTTTGCTCCTTTTTCTTACATTTTTAATATATTTTTTCCCATGTAATAATTTAATACATATAATAATATGATTGCATAACTGCATAACAATTCTGCCTGTAAGAAAATATTGATATATATGGACATTTAGTCAAATCAGAATTAGAATTGTTTATATTGCCATTTTTTTTTTTACGGTGACATCGCGTTACATGAAACATTAACTATAGCAAAAAGCCCGGAAAAGTAACCACAGCTGAATGGGTGGCATTATAATGTCTCGGTTAGTGTGATATACCATAGTAAATAATGTACAATGACTTGTACATTATCTTGAAAATCAGGAAACAAAATAAATATTTTTCTTTTTATCGACCAAGGGTGCTGATGGGTGTTTCCCACCCACACATCACTCACACTGAAGACAATGTTTTTGAAAATGTCAAAAGTCCCAGTTTTTGTGGACAATAGTATACATTTGCATCTGAACAAGAGGGCAAAACGCCTGAAGACATATGCTTTTTTTAAAAGGGCTTTTTATTGCAAAGTAACTTTATGGTACGTGCTTATGTGTATTTGGAATCTGCATTAGTCCGTAAAATTTGAAACCAAATTTATAAAACAATCTTGCCTTTCTTTATACTTCCGCCAAATGAGTCGTTTGGAATTTTATAGGTGTGAAGTTTTTCCCAGGTGTGTTGTCAGCAGATTATCCATATATGGTAGACTTCTTTGCGCGTGTTCGCCATTTTTTATTATGAAGCGGCGTTTCTAGTCCAAAACATGACCACGATACAACCCAATGAAGAAATGCTCTGTTGTTGGTTGCTTTAACGAGCACAAGTCACTACACAAGCGTTCAGCCTCATCTGAAGTAAAAAGTGTCTAACTTTTATGATTCGTGGCAATGTACCTTAAACTGTGAAGAATTTGCTCCGAGTCTGTGCAAAGAAGAGTTCTCCTTCACCAACCACAGACCTACACAATGGATTTTCTGAAATTTTTTTTTTATAATGACGGGCTAGGTGCCTACTATTTATAACAATGGAGGAGAAAATTAAACGTTAAGTAATAACAGTAGGTTAGTAATGTGTGAATGATACGTTAGCAATGTTAGCTTGAGTTATTATGTGGCTATCTTAGCTTTCTACTTTAATACAACAGCATAACCGTCTTGCGGCAATATAAATAATGATTTTCCTAAACTACTTTTATTTGGTTCAGTGCCTGCTGTGTTTGGCAATGGACCAGTTAGGAATATAATCCGTTATTACGTTAGCGAAGTAGCTTGGCGCGTGCCTTTAGCCTCTATTGTTTACAGAGGTCAAAGCGGTACTGTAGTGGACTTATTAACATGATATAGAATAGAAAATCATTGTTTGTCGATATACACATGTATATGGCCAGGTTCTAGCATTGGAGAGATACAGACTCTGTAGAAGTATAGCCTTAGTGTATAGTTACAAAGTTGGCAGGTTCCCTCCGCTCCTCCGCCCACACGCTATATCGCTATAACTTTTGGGATGTTGTGTTGTGGTGAAAGTCACTCAAAACAGAGGGGCAAGAAAGCTAAAAAAACTACAAAAGATGGCTTCTGGGGCAGGGACAAAGGTTCAATCAGCATGAAGAGACGTGGTGAGGAGGGGTTCATTTGCATCCAAGCACTCTGCATCTCAAAACGACTTATTTTCAAAGGGACCCAAAAAGTGGCTTGAAGATACATCTGTGAAATATAATCTATGCAAAATTCTGACCAAAGAGCCACCATTACAATGTTATGTAGACCACAAGAAAGTGTTTTAAATGTAGAAAAACAATTATATTATGACCCCTTTATTATCAATGATCATGCGGATATGGCCCAAAGTTAAAACGTGTCACTTGTAAGCATTCAATTGTGTGATCGGGTCACTTTGTGTTCATACCCTTCAACCAGTTAAGGAGAATTATTACAAATGGAACTCAACATTATTCGACTAGCGTGCCGTCTTACCACCCTTATAGAAAGAAAAAAAATGAAAACTACACTCTCGTTATTGCTGTTATTGATTTTAATAACCAGGGCTGTTCAGACCCAAAGTGGCTCCACGCTCGGCTGCCACTCATGCTGCATTGTCAAGGCTGAGTGATACTTTCATTTCATCTTGTGAAAGATCCATAAAGTTATTTAAGAAGGGTTGACTTGGTTGTCTGACTGATGTTTCCCACTACAAGAAACATTCATAAATGTATACTTAAATAAGTGCTCATTGGCAAATTTCACTTAAAAATAAACCCCGACAGGACCCTAAAATTAAACTGTTATCAGGTTTTGAGCAAATGGCGCACAGTCAAAATATAAAAAAAATATTTGTGTTAGACATTCTGACAATAAAATGTAATTTGTGTCAAAATGGTTTTTTTTATAGGTTAAATTGAATTATGTTGGGTTGGGGAGGAGTTCATTTCCCAAGTGGAGAAGTTCAAGTACCTCGGAGTCGTGGTCATGAGTGGGGGAAGAGTGAATTGTGAGATCGACAGGCCAAACGCAGATCGGTGCGGCATCTGCAGTGATGCGGACCCAGTATCAGTCTGTTGGGGTGAAGAAGAGCTGAACCGGAAGACATTGCTCTCAATTTACCGAACGATCTTTGTTGAAATCTTCACCTATGGTCGTGAGCGTTGGGTTATGACCGAAAGGACAAGATCACGGGTACAAGCGGCCGAAATGAGTTTCCTTTGTCAGGTGACGGGGCTCTCCCTTAGAGATAGGGTGAGAAGCGCTGTCATTCGGGAGGAACTCAAAGTGAAGCCGTTGCTCCTCCACATTGAGAGGAGACAGATGAAGTGGTTTGGGCATCTGGTCAGGATGCCCTCCGGACGCCTGCATGGGGAGGAGTTATGGGCATGTCCGACCGGTAGGAGGCCACAGGGAATTCCCAGGACACGCTGGAGAGACTGTCTCCCGGCTGGCCTGGGAACGCCTCGGGATCCCCCGGAAAGAGCTTGGCTTATCTGCTTAGGCTGCTGCCCCTGTGACCCGACCCCAGATAAACGGAAGAAGATGGATGGACCGCTGAATTATGTTAATTTACTTGAATTAAGCATGATTAAAAGGCAACCACACATTCAAAACAAGGCCAAAAATGCAACCCACGATTTACAAAATTTGAAAGCAACTTTAGAAAAAACAAGGCCAAAGTGGCTTATATATGATAAGCGGACTTGGCAACACTGATTAGTCGTCGTGGCTGATCTTGGCGGCCCGCTACTGTGATGTGTATTTGTCATGGTGGCTTGGCGGACTGACAGAAAAGTATGATCATACGTGTCGTTTAGCATAACAAGGTCCAGAGGCTCTTCTGGTGACATGACTTGGTTCTGTTGTTAGTATTTGAGTAGGTGCTTCTTTTTTATTCGCAGATCCAAGTAATGGACTTCTTCACGTTCTCAAGACTGTCATGTGAGTCATGAATCAAAGATTTCTGTAGAGTGAAACATTACTTTTTAAACTGCAAAAAAAATCCCACATGCATTAACTGGAAACACTTGCTTTAACGCAGCTTTCCTACTTTTGTATCCAGTAGAATTGCCATTACGGTACGGAATGGAACCCATCCATTATCTATTGATGAAAGGGGAAAACTCATTAACGGGCATCAGGCGGGTTTAATGGTGGGGATAGCGCTTGTTCAGAAGCTGTTTAACTTGTCCACGTCGTCGCTGCTGCTGCCGACAACATGGCGGACGGCCCCTGACAGTGATACATATAGGACCCCTTGGTTCACATTGACCACCCTGAAGGGCTTAGGGTGTCCATGCACACTGTAGACCCACACATGTTCATGTTAATATGCCATTGGGGATATCACCAGTCTTTGGACAAAGAAACAAGAAAAGCAGGTAATACTGTAGAAGTGGACATAGATGGTTGGAAACACTTCTAGTACTCGCCAGCGGACCTCATTTTACCGCTGCTGCCCTGAAGGTTTTTTTTTTAATTAAAAGCCTCATTAACATGCACTTGACATCCCGTCCTCATCTGTGCCATTAAAGGGATCAATGGCGGTTTGTTTGATTCATTCATTTATACTACTTCCCCTTTCCTCTCCCTGTTAAAAGGTGATCTATATTTGTAACCTTTACTTGCACCCACTAACCTCTCTAACCGCTTTCACTTCGATCACAGTGATGCCTAACAATCTACTAGATGTTTTTGTGTGTTCTTGCGTGCATGTGTTTGTGTGTGTGTGTGTGTTTGTGCGTGCACTGCAAAAAAGAGCTGTCTATGAGATAAAAACACAAGAGTTTTGGAAAAAATTCTAAAAACTAGTTAAATTAACTAGTTGCATGGCTAGACAATTTTACTTAAGACATGATATATTAAGATTTGTATATCTAGAAATTAGCAGGACTTTTAAGATAGAAGAAAGTATCTTATTCTTAACAAGCATTCAACTTGCAATTTTTAAACTAAGCATCCTCGATGTTGCAGAATTTTTAAACAAAATTTCCTATGTAGGAAAAACCATAATATGGTGTTATTTTCTCAATTTTAACATGTTTAAACTAGAATAGAAAATATATAAATAGTCATGCTAAAATTAGGATTAGTCAATAACTAAAAATACGGAAGTAGCTCTTTAAACGTTCTAGAAATACAATTTTAAATCTTTGGAAGTGGCAAATAATTTGGCGAGGGCATGCGTGCAGTTTTTCAGCTTAATTACTCTTTAACCCTGTGAGAAACCAAATTATTTGCTTATTTGTTGAAAATTCTTAATACGCCCGTCAGTTTTCAGGCTAATTAATTGTTTGAAACTTGGTCAGGATTTGTTGCACGGTATTTAAAAAAACAAAATCGAACTGATACATAACTTCCTGCTGTAACCTAGACAGATACCAACCACTTATTTATTTCTATATATTTTTTATTTTATGTAGATTTAAGTGTAGTTAATTCACACACACCTGGAGGTGAGAAAGGGTCAAACAATTATGGATTTGACAAAGTGCACCTGTAGATTTGTTCTAACCAAATATAATATCATTACTTTAGTCGCGTTACCATCACATCCAAAAGTCAGTAATGAAGCAATTGTCCTTTTTACCATCTATCAATGTATGCAGTCTCCGGCTGGTCTGCTGGCCAACGGGATCAAGTGTCGTCAGTCAACGTGGGGGCTGGTTGTCAAGCGTTTCAATGCGGAAATTGCAGATCTCTTTGGCACTGGTTTTTTCTGGCGGGCTTTGTGCACTTTTCAGACACAGCTGCAGTGGGAACAGCGATTCTTGGCGCATGGCTTTTGTCAGTTTCTTTTCCTGCGCAAGCGTCCTCATAGGCTTTCAGGGTGGGTACGGTCCTGAAGATGCTGACAGCGTTTTGGGCTGGCTGGTGAGGTTTGACGTGTTAAAACGGTTGTCTATTTTCTTTCCTGCCGGAGTGTTTGCAGGGCATTTGATGCAAACAAAATTCCTCTGAAGGAGTAAAAAGGTCTTGCACGATTGACATTGTTTGTTTGCACTGTGAGCTCAGGTGAGCTTGGGAAGTTTAGGATCTCCTACCTTATTGGCGCTTGATTTGTTCAACCTAACCCACCTTACCCACCTAGCACAGTATGGGTAATCTTGTATCATTTGAAAAAAAATTTCAATAATTTGTTAAATCAGAGGATTTTTTTTTATTGGTATTGTATTTTATAATTACTGTAAAAATTATCATTCTTAATAATTGTGTACCCCTATTATATAATTTAAAAAAAATGTTTTGCAGGGTGTATATAATTGGAGATTTGAATATCTGCAAACACTCCTTTATTCGTGATTAGTAAATGAGGCCTCTGTGATTATGTGGCACACTCACAAGGTGTATTGACACTGAAATATACTGTTAGTGTTTCATAATGGTCATCCGTCATCTGCTGGATAAAAAAGTCACTACATCTGTTTTGCAAATAGCTAGCAAATTTGATTGGTTTTGTTTTTTAAACAAATAGCTGTGCGCAAGAAACACATCAGTGAACCATTTAGTAAACAGGAAAGTAAGAACATTTACTGTACCTTACTTGATGCTATGAGATCAAAATGATCCTAAACTTAATTTTTCATTGTTCCGTTCAGACCGATGGAGACAAACAATGTCAAAGGCAACAAGCCACTCTTACGACTTAATTTAGCATGAACCGTCACTCGTTAGCTGAAAGAAGCGCTTCTTGATAAACGCATTTAGTGCTTCACATTCAAACAACACAGCAGAAGTATTGGTCACGTGTTTTTGTCTTAAAGTGACACACACATCGAGGCATTGAGGAACACTGGTATCTCTCTTTGTGGTTAATAATGCATTCATGGTTCAGTATCGTTTGGCCCATCACTACTAACGTGGTGTTGTAGACGGCCATTATAACCACACATTATTGAGAATTTGTTTTGTAGTTTAAGGTCATTTTTTTAATTAAAATATGGAATTTTTTTATAGACTCTAATGATAGCCACCCAAATATTTTTGTTCCATAAGTGATTTGCTTTCTGCAGCTCATCTGTTGTCAGACAGTTTGATTTTGTTTTCAGTTTGAGCTTTATCTCCTCCCACCAAGTGACACATTTACAAGCTATTGATTTTGCTTGAAATCGGATCAAGGTTGTGATTGTTTGCTCCTGTGTAAAAAAAAGTGTCATTCAAACTAAACCCCTGTATGTTCATTAGGAGGAGAAATGATGCTGTAGACTTTGTTGGATGGTAATTATAATTCTAAGTGGAGATGCAGTAGTTTTGTGCTTAAAAAGAACCCCAATAGCAATTTGTGAAATGCTAACCCTCTGCATGCTTTCAATTTGTTTTAGTGCAGGTTTTGGCTCTGACAAGGTGTCACCTACTGCAGGTTTTTGTTTTTATTTATTAACTTCTTTATTTTCATTCACTTCCAAACAGTTAAGTGAATTAAATCAGCCCGGGCGCACTTTTAAACAATGACCTTGGGTGGAGCATCTTTCGCTTGCATGCAAAAATGACTACAATTGTCAGAGCACACACACACACAAGCACACGCACGCATATATAACTCTTCTCATTTCCATTCAGTGTGTCGACACAATCCCGACATTTATGAGATTACCCGGAGCCTGTTTGTGTTCCGACGGGAGCCTTGTTGGCTCCACGCAGGACTCCACTGGGAACCATCTGGGCTCTAGAAGCCAGCCCGCCTCACGTATTCTCGCCGTTATCATTTCTCAAGTTATTTTTAAGTCATACTGCTGCAAAACGGCAGTTTGTGTGCACTTGTGCATTACTTAAATGAATGGCTAACCTTTTTTAGCCTTCAGCCGCTTCCCCCGTTTGACATTTGGGCTCTGTGTGGACGACTTGTGTCCTAATGGCCTAGTTATGTAACTGCCACAATGCGCAGGGATCCAAATAGGGGTGTAGATACATCCAAGAAGAAAATATGGTTTTAGTAGAAAACCTTAAAACCTGATTTTCTGTGTGCATACGCCAATAAAAGCTTTTGACTTTAGTGGAGACCGAGGCCGAGCAGTTTACTAACTTAATTTTCTCCAGATTTCCCTGGTGGCTGCAGCATCAAGCAAGCTCTTAATCGCTTGACTCTGCCATATCTGCTCACCCTCCCGCTTTCTTGCTGACTGGAGTGTCCATTGATAGGGAAATTAAAAAAATATTTTTGTTGTGAATTATCTTGCAGGTGTTGTTATGGAGGAATTCCATTGCAAAAAAAAGTAGTTGTAGTACCCACAGTAGGCCAGTTGTACCTTGTTTGGGCCCACTTCACACCTGAATCATGGAGAAAATGTCTACAAGCGAATCGATGGCAGGCCTCCAGCAATAGAACAGTAGTAACTCCTCAGGGATAGAATCTTCACTTCATTTGTCGTAATGAAATCTTTAGACCTAATCTGGGTTTATAGATCAGCGTAACAATGTATTTCGCTTTGTTCCAGGTGGAGGTGGAAGTGGAGAGCATGGACAAAGCCGGCAACTTCATTGGCTGGCTGCACATCGAAGGCGTGAACCTGTCCGTGGCGCTGGTGGAGAACGCTCTGTCCAAGGTCCACTTTACCGCTGAGCGCAGCAGCTACTACAAAACTCTGGTGTCGGCGGAGGAGGGCTGTCGGCAGAGGAAGGAGAAGGTTGGTACCACTTTAGATTTGCCATCTTGCTTCTTAAAATTGGCTACACAAGAATTTACTTATTTGTTCCTGACGACCGAAAATGTGCCATTAAATTATATTTTTGATGCAGCACTTATTTTAACGTAAACTAATCCAATCCTTTAAGATTTGAATATATATATATATATATATATATATATATATATATATATATATATATATATATATATATATATATATACCGTATTTTCCGCACCATAAGGCGCCCTGGGTTATAAGCCGCGCCTTCAATGAACGGCATATTTCTAAACTTTGTCCACCTATAAGCCGCCCCGTGTTGTAAGCCGCATCTAACTGTGCTAAAGGAATGTCAAAAAAACAGTCAAATAGGTCAGTCAAACTTTAATAATATATTAAAACCAGCGTGATGTGGGCGCGCATGGAATCGTATATCAACATGGACGAAGCTGCGTGAAAAAAGCCACCCGGCCTCTTCGCGTAAACTTAAACTTACCTTAACCACTCGCTCATCTTTTCTTCATCCATCCCTTCGAGTTAGCTTTTATGATGACGCCGGCTGGAAAGGTCTCTTTTGGCAAGGTCTTCCTTTTGAATATCACCATGGGTGGAAGTTTCTGGCCATTAGCATGGCAAGCTAGAACCACAGTGAAGGATGACTTCTCATTCCCTGTGGTGCGAATATTCACCGTACGTGCTCCCGTTGTATCCACAGTGCGGTTCACAGGAATATCAGTTGCTGTGAAATAGTAATCCGTGTGCGGATGGAGAGATTGCATCTTTTCATGAACCGGATCCCTGTCGTTTAGTAGGAGCCATTTTGTGGTCTTTACAGATGTAAACACACAAAGGAAATGAAACGTACGGTAATATCCGCGCGCTTTTTCTTCTTCTACGCGGGCGGGTGGTTGCTTACAGTAGAAGAAGAAGCGCTTCCTGTTCTATGGGGGCGGGTGCTTACCTTGGCGGTTGCTTGCGTAGAAGAAGAAGCGCTTCCTGTTCTACCGGGAAAAAAGATGGCGGCTGTTTACCGTAGTTACGAGACCGAAACTTTATGAAAATGAATCTTAATATTTATCCATATATAAAGCGCACCGGGTTATAAGGCGCACTGTCAGCTTTTGAGAAAATTTGTGGTTTTTAGGTGCGCCTTATAGTGCGGAAAATACGGTATGTATATATAAATATATATATATATATATATATATATATATATATATATGTGTGTGTGTATATATATATATATATATATATATATATATATATATATATATATATATATATATATATATATATATATATATGCTGTGTGTATATATGTATATATATATATATATATATATATATATATATATATATATATTTTTTTTGGTATTTTTTTTTGTATAAAACAACCCACCATTTGGCACTTCAGAGTAAGAGTACATGTTGGAATTCATGTTTCCTCTCAATGAACTGCGGCACTCCTGCAGTCCTAGACCAGGACACACTACCACCATACTTGCATGGGGACGGCGTGGCGCAGTGGAAGAGTGGCCGTGCGCAACCCGGGGGTCCCTGGTTCAATCCCCACCCAGTGCCAACCTCGTCATGTCCGTTGTGTCCTGAGCAAGACACTTCACCCTTGCTCCTGATGGGTGCTGGTTAGCGCCTTGCATGGCAGCTCCCTCCATCAGTGTGTGAATGTGTGTGTGAATGGGTAAATGTAGAAGTAGTGTCAAAGCGCTTTGAGTACCTTGAAGGTAGAAAAGCGCTATACAAGTACAACCCATTTATCATTTATTCATTTACTTGACTTTAAAGAAATGGAGCTATATAGAAATATTAGTCCCCTTTATTTTGTGAGCCGAAAGAAATGCTTTCTGAGCACTTCACAGTTAAGACATTAGCTGTATTGGTCATGTTTTTTTCTTAAAGTGACACACACATCACAGTTTCTCTCCTTGTGTTTTATAATACGTCCATGCTTCAGTATAGTTTGACCTATCACTAGTCACAGTACATACTGGAATTCATTTCCCTTCAGTGAACCACAGCACCCCCAGTCTAGGCAGCACTCATGCATCCCCCCACACTGTAACACTCGCCACCATTTCCGGTTAAACCTTTTGGCTGGTTTCCCTTTACAAAAAACCCTGCCAGGTACGTGAGCACACAGGCCCTGTCAGGTTCAATAGTCTCACCGCAGGCTGATGGCTCAGTGGCGACACCTATGATGACAACAAGCCCCCCCTGCCTCAGTCCAGACAGTTTGACTTCCACTGCTTTTGACTTGAGCTAACCTGAATGCCGACCGGCCAGCCAGACTAACGGTGATCACGTAGACGCTGGTTGGCCACAGGCGGGCGGCGCACAGTTCAACCTGAGCCTGCATTGTTGGTGTGTAGTGAAGGGTTTGTGTGTTGCGAATGCATCGTTTGCAACTTGCAGGCAGCTGAGATGGGACTCTGTGCTCTAATTAACCCGGAGAGACAAGGGTAGAAGAAAAGCTGAGATCTTTGCTTTTTTCCCTCCTTGTTTGAAGTCATGGCTGGTTTTACGTATAGCAAGGGCAGATCACATCGCTTCCTGTCTCTCCTCGTTCTTCCGTCTCTTTGTGTCCCCGAGGCTTTGGTTTCAGGAGGACATGCTGTGTCAGGCTTCCCTGCAAGATAACTAGCTTGTCGTAATGTACACCCATGTGTGGACGGCGTATAAAAAAACCTTGCGTTGGTGGTCTAGCAAGGAATTAGCACAAGAACAAAAGAAGAGGGGGGTATTGCTGCAGTTGCATCCTCAACCTAAAACTGCTTAGTTTGGTTAAGTGAATGAGGTTTTACTACAATTAGACCAGTGGGACAAAGTATTCTAAATGAAGCTTTCCAATGAGCTTAATGAGACTTCCAGACTCAGCATGTTTTCATTGCTGAAGTACATTTCTTTGGGATAGTTACAGCTAACAGAGAAAGTGAGTGGCACTTGTTCATTAAATATTAATTAACATGGAGCTCTGAACAGATAACGATGTGGATTACAAGCTATCTCTCAACAGAAGATTCTAGAGCTTTAGGAGTGTTTGGATTGTACATGTTTTTAGTACGGGTGTCCCTGTACAACTCTTTTACTAGCGATACGGATATTACAGCCTTGAGTATTGACCAATATCAATCCAATATGACATTAGCAGGAATCATTATTATTGTTTTGTAGTGTGGAATGTTTGAAAAGGTTTGATCAACTGAAATTAATCAAACAGAGCAATCGAAACCCATTTATTATTAACCGTTTAGAATTGACTTATGCTGTCTCTAATTCGAAGTGAAGTGGTGATTAAGTTGAATGATGCAGACACGGTTGTTACTGAATACTTTTTAATACGCTTCTGCCTTGGAGACTTTGTATGTGTAGTTCTCAGGGCATTCAATCGATCGCAACTGGACTGTTTGGTAGAATACAATGGCCTGGATGAATGAGAACATTCATACACATCTTTGTATTTGTAAATAATATACAACTGCGACCCCAAAAGGGACAAGCGGTAGAAAATGGATGGATGGATGTTTATATTAATGGGTTGTTTTAGACTGCAATATTGTTCAATTAAGGACACTTATAACGTATGGCTAGCTTGTGTGCTATTGTGTGCTTAGCTGTTGTGTAGCTGCTAGCTTCTAGTATTCTATAGCCCTCCATGGTTATCTTTTGTAAAAGACTGGACTAAAATAGAAGAAAATACCAAACTTGTGTGCTTATTGGAGGACATTTAGATATTAACTGGCTGTCCATCTTTGCACAAGTAAACACCCTGCAGGACTGCTTGTATCTGTGTTTCTATTGGAGATTTTAGATGGAACCCAGGCTAGATTTTTTTGCTAATATTGGAGCAATATCCGATATCAATATTGAATCAAGACACCCCTAGTGTTTAATGCCCTTCTATTAAGTTGTGTGATCCAGTTAAAGCCACACTATCAGTGGACATTTTGATTTCAGATGTGTGGGAGACAGTGGCTTGAATTCAAGGCAATGTGGTTTAATGTCTGGGAAATCCATTGTTGAATCATTTATTTTATGTACAAAATAACAAAAACTGATGTTAAAAGATAAAACAATTCTGTTTTTTAAGATGATTTAGTTTAATGTTTACCTCGTACAATATTCCCTTTCTGAGGATCGAATCCTCGTCCTCTGCTTAGTGCTACTGCTTGAATTGTCTTATTTCAATATAGCGTAACATTATTTTTGGATGTAAAAAGTGCGCTGGACCAAAACTGTCTTTTGGGAAAAATGCAGGCTAACCCCCTGTTTCCCCTAAATTATGCCTCTGCTTTCTACCATACAGCATATTATACAAGAAGAAGGCACTAATACCTTAAATGGGTCATATTATGTTTTTTTTCTACATTGAAAACACTTTCTTGTGGTCTACATAATATGCGATGGTTCTTTATTCAAAATGTTGCATATATTGTGTTTTAAGTTAAAGTTAAAGTACCAATGATTGTCACACACACACTAGGTGTGGCGAAATTATTCTCTGTATTCGACCCATCACCCTTGATCACTCCCTGGGAGGTGAGGGGAGCAGTGGGCAGCAGCGGTGGCCACGCCCGGGAATAATTTTTGGTGATTTAACCCTCAATTCCAACCCTTAATGCTGAGTGCCAAGCAGGGAGGTAATGGGTCCCATTTTTATAGTCTTTGGTATGACTCGGCCGGAGTTTGAATTCACAACCTACTGATCTCAGGGCGGACACTCTAACAGACCATCTTCAACTTGCTTTCTGAACCATCTCTTCAGGATGCACAGTTTTGTGGGCGGTCTTATTTACATGGCTCCACTTCTACTGCGTCTTCTTCTCGTCACCCATGTTGTAATTTTTTAGGGCTTCCATATGGAGTCTACTGACAGCTATAAGTTAGAACTATACACTATTTTGTATTAGAAATGGCAAGAGTGGAGGATGCATGTGCTTGCACAAGCCAGCCTGCCCCACAACAAGAGGATAGAGAAAAAGAAGGAACTTATTGACTACAACGTTGGACTATGATGGCTGACTCGTGCAAAGCCCTTCAGATAATTTTCTCCCATATATGGAGATATCAGCTGATATCACCAATTGGAAAAATGTCACAAATGTGGCAAATTCCAAACTGCTCGTTTGGTGGAAGTATGACGGAAAGCAAGATTGTTTTATAAATATCTCTGCCATGCCTCAATGGTTTGATTTTTATTTTAGGGACGTATGCACACCCCAAATACACAAAAACAGGCACCAATGGGTAACAAAAGTTTGTTTTGCATAATAGGTCCCCTAAAGCTGTCGTCTTCAACCTTTTTTTAGTCCACGGACCACCTCGTTTCTGGCAAACCTATGACAGACCGGTGGGAAAGAGGCAAAATAGACCTATGTTCGACACACCGTAATAATCTAATGCGATTGTCATGTAGTAATGTTTAAAAGAAAGAAAAACTCAAAATAAAATTACTGTCCAAAATGCACAAAATGGGCTGCAAAACAGTGGTTTTGGACCCTTGCCTGAAAGGTTTTAGGGGCGATGCAGTGAATAGTTTGGGCAATGCCAAGGTTTTTTAACCTCTGTGTTCAACCACCCTTTAATACTCTGATTGTGATTTGTTCTGTCAAAATTCTGGCGTCCATTCACTTGAAAGCTAAGCAATCTAATTAAAGTAAACCAGCAGAAGAAACACACTGGTAATTGGAGTGTCCTAATTATGAATAGGTGGATCATCATCAGCCCTCCCATCAATAATAACCTGAATGCGCTTTCTGTTGAGCAAGGGCTTTTTCTGCTGTAATTACCCAACCTTGAAGGAGATTAACACACTTCATTGGACCTCGGAGTGGCTGGAAGAGGAGGAGAGCCTAGAAAGAAAAAGAGAGCGAAAGAGGATATGACAGGCCAAGTTGAAAATATTTAATGTCACGGGACTCCCGTCTTTTCATCGTTCGCTTGTCCCCTTTTTTCTTTCAGCGTTGGCCCGTCCTCTTCACAGCGCTGGCTCGCTCTTTTCATCTAGTCAATGTTCTCACATCCTTATGCTCACCCTCTTCGCTTGCTCCCCTTCGCTCTTTATTTCTGTCTCGCTCCAACTGATCATCTCTGAATCCATTCTTATTAACTGGATTAATGCCTTGTCAGATACCCGGCATGGCGCCCTTGCTCCCCCGTAGTGCTTTTCATTTTTTTGGATGCTACAGGATGCTGTCCCTTGGCTGTGGTCAGTGTGTTTACTTTAATCTTTTCAAGAATCATAGACCTTGGATGCAGGGCTGCCTCTCCTCATACTAGAGCCATCCATCAGAGCTTCCTGTCACTGCACTTGAAGCAGCGTTGTTTTGACATTGAGCATGGTGACACGTCCTTGGCAATGCCGTCTAGCTTTTGGACGGTACTCAGGGACTGTCATTCGTCCAAAGGACTTTAGCCTTACATAGTGAATGTACCGTAAACACTTCCGTACACAAAGTCTAGAAGACCTTGGAATCGGACATGAAATCACCTCACAAGACTACAGCGCTTGATTTGTTATGTGTACCAGAGTGTCAAAGCTTGCAGTTTCCATCCTGGTTCATTACAAACTTTGATGAGCTCGGGCTCATTTTCTCAAGTCAAATTGTACCACGCCAAACCGGCCAAGTATGCCTTTATGAAGCTTCTTGACGGACATGAAATTGTCAAAACATCTAATTCCAAATGTAACTTAAAGGGGAACTGCACTTTTTTTTTGAATTTTGTCTTTCGTTCGCAATCATTATGAGAGACAAGAACACGCCTTTTTTTTTTTTTTAGGATTTTAAAGATGATAAAAAAAACGCTTACAACATGCGGGTGGTAGTCACCGCTGTAGCCTTCAATGCCCTCCAACTTCATAACCCTCCACTAATGCTTTATATACAAACTGCAAGTCTGTATATAATGTAATAACAGACACAATCATAACAATATGTAATATGTACAATATTTACCATATTTTGGTCATTTTATGCACAGCCGTAACTAATTCTTTGGCGCATTTATTTCCGTTTCCGTAGCAGCACACTTCCGACTTCCTGCAACAAATTTGTTCCTACTCCCGGAATCAAATGCCGTAGCAAGACGATGTGTTAGTATGCTAGAAAAATAGTTTGTCTGTGTTCGCTCTTACAATAACTATGTCACTACAGCCTGGTTATTATACGGGTTACGGAACGTAAATTAAGTATTTTGGACAGTTTTGTATGCATTTTTAAAGGGATTTCGAGGTAGAACGGATTGTTACCATTAGCTCCATTGCTAGCCATCAAGAACGAGCCGATTTCTATGTTAGAATGCGTCTTCTTGTCTCTCATAAGGATTGTGGGAATTAAAGGGGAATTTTTATCGTCTAAATTGCAAAAAAAAAGTGCAAATCCCCTTTAAGACTCAGGGTAGTACTAAAGGGTAAGCCCAAAACCTTATTTAAGACTTGTCCTTTTAATGTGCAATGTCTGACAAAAGTAAGTACTGTGTTATGCATTGTCATTTTCATTGGATAATACTTCTCTATACAGTGGTACTTGAGGACAGACTGTCTCAGCTAATTGTTATTCTTTAGGTTACGAGTCTCCCCACTACTAGTTGATGTAGTGAATGTCACATGTGTATATATATATATGTATATGTATGTATATGTGTGTATGTACAGTCGCGATCAAAAGTTTACATACACTTGTAAAGAACATAATGTCATAGCTGTCCTGGTGCAGTGAAACTTGCCAAGGGACATGTAACCAAATATTAACATTGCTGTATGTATACTTTTGACCCATTGCTGTATGTTTTTTGTGACCAACAAGTATGTGCTCCAATCACTCTATCACAAAAAAAAAAAAGTTGTAGAAATGATTGGAAACTCAAGACAGCCATGACATTGTTTTTTTCAAGTGTATGTAAACTTTTGACCACGACTGTATGTATTAAATTGTCCAGCCCTTATATATATATATATATATACATACACCCCGTTTCCATATGAGTTGGGAAATTGTGTTAGATGTAAATACACTGCTCAAAAATATTAAAGGAACAGTTTTTTATCATGGTATGGCATGAATTCAATTGCACTTTTCTGATAAGGTTTTGGTCAGGTACGTGGCAGAGGGGGTTGTTAATCAGTTTCAGCTGCATTAGTGTTGATGGAATTAACAACAGGTGCACTAGAGGGGCAACAACGAGATGTCCCCCAAAACAGGACTGGTTTTGCAGGTGGAGGCCATTTCAAGTTCCTCCCTCTTGATCTTTTTTAACTGTTTTTCCACAAGTGTTGGCTTTAGCTAGAGTCATTATCACAACTGGGAGCATGAGGCGATTTCTTAACCTCCTAAAATTGCGCAGATTGTCCTACTCCTCCAGGATGGCACATTCATGCGTGCTGTACAATCTCCAGAGCATGGAGGAGATTCCAGGAGACAGGCAGTTACTCTAGGAGAGCTGGACAGGGCCGTAGACGGTCCTCATTCCATCAGCAGGACCGATATCTGCTGCTTTGTGCAAGGAGGAACAGGTTGAGCACTGCCCGAGCCCTACAGAATGACCTCCAGCAGGCAACTCGTGTGAATGTCTCTGCCCAAACAGTCAGAAACAGACTTCACGAGGGTGGCCTCAAGGCACGACGTCCTGTAGTGATCCCTGTGCTCACTGCTCAGAACCGTGGAGCTCGATTGGCATTTGCCATAGAACACCAGAATTGACAAGTCCGCCACTGGCGCCCTGTGCTTTTCACAGATGAGAGCAGGTTTACCCTGAGCACCTGTGATCAATCAATCAATCAATCTTTATTTATATAGCCCTAAATCACAAGTGTCTCAAAGGGCTGCACAAGCCACAACGACATCCTCGGTACAAAGCCCACATACGGGCAAGGAAAAACTCACCCCAGTGATAGACGTGAAAGGGTCTGGAGAAGCCAAGGAGAGCGCTATGCTGCCTGCAACATCATTCAGCATGACTTGTTGGGTGGTGGGTCAGTGATGGTCTGGGGAGGCATTTCCATGGATGGACAAACAGACCTCTACAGGCTAGAGAACGGCAGTCTGACTGCCATTAGGTATCGGGATGAAATCCTTGCACCCATGGTCAGACCCTACGCTGGTGCAGTAGGTCCTGGACGAGCCTGCCACATCATATATATATACATATATATATGTCTTAATAAGGTTATCCAAAAAATAGTGCTCGATACCGTAGTAGAGCGCAATATATGTATGTGTGGGGAAAAAATCACAAGACTACTTCATCTCTACAGGCCTGTTTCATGAGGGGGTTCCCTCAATCATCAGGAGATTTTAATGGAAGCATTCACATACCATGGTTTATATAGGGCACAGAGTGGGTGGGTACAGGCTGGCGTAGGGGCGTGGTGATTGGCTCATGCAAGGCTTATTTCAGGAACCAAAACCTGCGGAATACCACAGAACTCAGCAAACACATTTGGGACCTCAAAGACAATAATGTTGAATATTCAATAACATGGCAAATTATTGCATCCAGCACACCTTACAATAGTGGTAATAAAAGATGCAACCTATGCTTGAAAGAGAAACTATTTATCATATACCGTCCAGACCTGTCATCCCTCAACAAGCGCAGCGAAATTGTATCAGCATGCCGCCACAGACGGAAACACCTCCTAGGTAACACATGAGCCAATCACCACGCCCCTACGCCAGCCTGTACCCACCCACTCTGTGCCCTATATAAACCATGGTATGTGAATGCTTCCATTAAAATCTCCTGATGATTGAGGGAACCCCCTCATGAAACAGGCCTGTAGAGATGAAGTAGTCTTGTGATTTTTTTCCCACACATACATATATACATATATATATATATATATATATATATATATATATATATATATATATATATATATATATATATATATATATGTATATATATGTATATATATATATATATGTATATATATATATGTATATATATATATGACACTCACACACACACACAATTTCCTACTGTCTTCCGGCAAAAAGCCACTTGAAAACTTGTCTCTTCAAAGTTGCGTCTTTGCATCATTCATCACATCACACACCTGCATTAGCAGGGAACAGGCTGTGCAGGAATCAAGATAATGGGCCCTCTTAATGGTGTTAATAGCCTCATGTGTCTCTTTGTGCGGGTAGGAAGGAAGTTTACACTCACAGTGATTGTTTCTGGTGTGTGTTACCTGGCAGGTGTTTGGCATGCGGCATGGACAATTTTCTGACAAGTAGCCTGGTTTGTTTCCCACCGATGACAGTGTCCTCTTTACTATTACCGAAGCTCTGTGCTTTTATGCGCCCCACAGCCATTGTAATGCTTTCAGGTTTGCAGTCTTTGCCTCTTTTGTCCCGCTCTCATCTTCTTTTGTTATGGCAATAACGCTTTGCAGTCAGTGTCGCTCAAAAAAATGCAAGGGATTCATTAGATGGCAAAGCTGCTATTTGAAGTCCTTTTGCACCAGTAATGGAAGGCTCCCTGTGAGCTACAGTAGTGGATTCAGAGCCATTTAAGGATATGCCCACACTGGGCCTATCATACAGAGAGATGGGACCGGGAGAAAGAGGAGGGGGATGTCCATCACGGTACAAATGTCCTTGTGTGAGTACACCCTAAGTGAATAATCTGTCCATATGCTGGCAACGGTAACATAGTCGGTGTGTTTGGCCTAAATGCCAGTGTGTCAAGTCACGAGTCGCACGGAGGTCGCAGCTTGTTTTTTTTTTTTTTAAGTGGGCCAGTGTTAGAGAACAAGCGGGATCAGCACAGCGAGAGGACATTATTGCCTGCAGGGTGGTCACAATGAGCGAGGTGACCCGTGTTGGACCTCTCCAGGGAGGGGGGGGGAAGAGGGAGACAGTCCACGCAGAATTTCTGCAATCCAGTCTGCATTGTGTGTTGCTTTTTTGTGTATTCCTTATGTCTGTGTCTCCAGCCATTACTTCTCAGGTCACAAAACGACCACCAAAAAAGCTGACCGAGGCTTTTTCGTAAGGCGAAGATTACATAATATGATTTTCAGCGCGCTCACAAAAGTCTTGCAGATGAAAGAACTTGTGTACACACACACACACACACACACACACACACACACACACACACACACACACACACACACACACACCCGGCTGTCTCTTTCCTGCTTACTCAAAGCCACTCTGAGCATGTGCAGGCACTATAAAACAAAACATGCACACACTCTCTCTGGGGTCCGCCACTCCCCATGTAGACAGCGGGGCCGGACCCCGGGCGCCCTGAGGCAGTGACAGGAAGATAGAGAAGCAGATCAGTGCGCCCGCTGATGTGTGTGTAATTTGTACCCCCAACCTCTTTGGTTCTCTTCACATATTTATCCACTTATTCTCCCTGTCTTGAAGGCTTGCAAATTCAGCAAGTCTGTCTGGATTTTTTTCAGAACACAAACGTTCGAGCATGCGTTTGCGTGGCGATCAAGTGGCGCTAGTGATCAAAGGCATGAAACCTGCCAGGCGCTCAGGATGAGGCAGCAGCAGCAGCCTTACCTTTTGCGCTGGCTGAATTATGCATGTACACAAGTTGCAGAATTACACGCCAACTTGCACTGTGTCATCTGCAAAAGCGCATCCAGCCACAAAGACACCTCACCAGGGTCCGACACACTTTATGTTGCATGTGGCCCTCAGAATATCATCCCTGCTTTGCGTGCTTTCATACGTCCAGACGTCTCCGGCCAGGAACTGCCCCGGAAGCAGTGGACAACCCTCAACCGCTTGAGGACCGGCGTCCTCAATGAAGAGGTGGGGACTTGCGGAAGGTGCCTCCTGCGAGTGTGGGGACCCAGTCCAGACAGTAGAGCATATAGTAACTAGTTGCCCCAAACACCGGCCACCGAATGGCGAACAAGGTCTGATTGACCTGGACAATGACACGTTGACCTGGCTCGCCTCAACAGAGCTGAAAATCTAAAGACACACAACAGAAGAAGTGCCTTCATATGCATGGACATCCTTAGCCCGTTTTTGCATTGTTATTTTTTTAAGGATGTGTTGTTTAAGGTGGTGACTGCCATCCATCTTTTTTCAGCTTTTTCCCCTGCTCTACACTCTCATTCTCTTTTCATTCCCCCCGTTGCCTCACATGCTCTCTAATGCCTCCTCTTTGTGAGGTGAATGCAAAGAGCATCGCTTCATAATGCTCCTGCCCTCTTCCAAACTTTGCAATGAATATTTTCCAACAGAAGCAGGCTGTCGTTGCTCCAGTGAATTAAATGATGCCTTAATTGAGACAAGTTGTTTTACTGAGCGGAAATCATAGCTGTCCACTGAGTATTTATCAGCGACGAAACCAAAAACCTGGAGGATCATCATGTTGTGACTTTGCTCTGATGCAAGTGTTTCCTAATGGAGACATGCCATTTTAGAAATCCAGTAATGTATCGATTGGTTTGTTCGATTAATCGAGTAATCGGATAACACACACTTTATATTTGTGGTGTCACACTCAATTGCACAGGGGGCTAATATTCATAGGACGAGAATCGGAACATGATAGTAATGGACTTTGGTTGTTCCATATAAAAGTACCAAATTCGGTACCCATCCCAATGTGTCAGTCATCTGTGGTTGCTTTGTCTGGCTTAAACAAAATATGCACGCAAGCCAGTGAATGTGTTTTAATGTTGAGAAACATTATTTATTTGTCATTGTCTATTCAACTCTACTTGTGTCAATTAACTTTTTTTTTAATTAACACGTGTATGGAAGAAATAATGTAACAATATATTAGTTTTTGCGTTTGTTTGTTTTTGCTTGAAAAGTTGTATGTCCTGACAGTTTGTGGTTTGTGTCCTGAAATGCGTCGTGGCTAGTGAGTGAACTGAGTGTGGGGAGAACAGACAGGGAGATATTATGGGAAAGAACCATTTTGTGTGCACTTTGAGACGGCTGTGGTTGCTCGTTTTAATATAGTGATTGTTGATCGACCCTGCTTTAATCATCGGGTCAAAAGCTACACCATTTCATCTGCACACAAAAACAGAAGAATTTGCGAATGTCCGTAGAGGATACATTTACATGAGTCTTCCGCAGAACTTAAAGTTGGCAAATCTGAGTGTGTCTGATCAGCAAGTGTATACATCTATAATGTGTTTATTTTCTACAGACAGGGTTTAATAGTTACTGTGGTGTTGTTTTAGTCGTATACAGTTAAAATATTACTGCTTTTGTGGTAATGTGACATGCTTAGTGAGAATGATTAGTGAAATGCATCCCATAAACAGCACTGAGGCCTTTATCGTTTCTTGGATAAGACATAAGTTTTATTAATGTTGTAGTAAATTTGGCTTCTTATTTGCTGAAGTTCACCAATACGAGCCAATTACAATATGGTTTTCAAATGGTCCAGTATGAAATACCTTCCCGAGTTAGGAAAAAAAGTTCAAATAAACAAGTATTTTCTGCTTTCCATAATCTTTATTCTTTTTTCTTAGTAAATGCACATTATCAACATTGAAATTGTGCATTAATATAATTAAAAAACTAAAAAACCTCCACTGTTTGCTGCAATAATCACGATACCCACACATCATCGCTCTCATGTACAGCAACCGTAAAGAAACTATGTCCGCGTATTTAAAGTTCTGGGCACTCTATGCGGTCCAGATTTGATCATTTTTAATTAGCTACTACACTCAGTAAATGATTAATCGGAGCAAGAGAATATAAATCAAAGCATTTTTTACATTCTACCGTAATTACAAATCGATTTAGCCCTAATGTCCTTGCTCCTGCAGAAATAATGTGGGAATATTTTAAGTAAGACTCAAACTACAATTCAAGAGAGGATCCTTGTTTGCTGGACTTTTTCCTTTCCCCTCAAATGTCCTTTTATATTTAGGTCAGTCTACTTTCACTTTGTTCCGGCTCCTGGCTGGATGGGCTGCTAAAAACACTGTAAGTCCACAGAAAGAGAACACTCTGCTCGTTTTGTGTGTTGGTGCATTTTACAGTCTCTCTTCCTCTCACCCTCATGCCTTGGGGAGCGACGGTTACATAAACCGACCCTCATCATCTCTGCCTTTCCTACTCTTTGACCAGTCTGCCCTCCATGTTTTTCTTTTTGTTATTTTTATTGGAATTCCCTCCATTGTTGGCCATACTACACTTACCAGTTGTTTTCGATCTACAGAAATCCTTATTAACCTTTAGGCCGCTTCCCTGTGCCTTTAATCCCCCAACTGTCTCCGCTCTAGTGTTTTAGCCTCACCTCCCCATTGAAGAAGGTGTGATCAGAGAGAAAATGATCAGGCGTCCTCCTTGAGAGCAAGCGAGCCAGATAACAGCGCTCTGGAAAAAGTCTGTCGTCATGGCAACACGGCGGCAACCTAGGAGAGAGCATCCTGTTAATTAAAAAGTTGATTTATGGCCCTTAAATTGCATACTCACACACTAACGCCAAGGTAGTCCTCCTGCTTTAATCACTCTTTTACTCGTTTTTCTGTCTCACTCTGATCGGACAATATCGCCACTCTAGCCGAGGGCAGCGTGAACACAAAGCCTCCTGGCGACGTTTCAGCACAGGTAAGCCTCGCTCGACTTGGCATCAGTTTTATAAGACAGACACAAGGACAAGAGTTGGTGGCTTGGAAAAACAAACAGGGAATCAAGCTGAGCAAATACTAGCAGCAATCAAGAGCAGATCCAGTCAACTTGTAAACAAAATCTGCCAGTTCCCTCAAACACTTTGTATACCAAGGGATTAAGCTAAAATGCGAAGGAATTGAATGCAAAGTATATGCTGATATGCTTCTGGGTGGGTGGGTATTGTACGCTAGCAAGAGCACATCTGATGGGGACTTGCACAAATAAACAGATCTCTTTTTCCACCTCCAAAAGGGCTAAAACACTCAGACAAATAAACACAGCAAAAATTTGATTGTTTAGTGAGGTCCTTGGATCGGCTACACAGGGGTAAAATATGGCTGCGGCGCACTAAACTTGACAATTTAGACCTTTGGTCTCAAACTCAGTTTACTTTCGGGCCACTGGAGGTAAGAGTCAATGTTTTGATTGATTTATTGAAACTTTTTTTAGTAGATTGCACAGTACAGTACATATTCCGTACAATTGACCACTAAATGGTAACACCCGAATAAGTTTTTCAACTTGGTGAGACTGCGACACACACAAACTATTCATATCAGAATTACATTTTAACCACATGACTATATGTGTTAACTACTTCTAGCAGCACATATAGTGACTCTGAGCTGTGGTGGCACTTAATTAATTAGAAATGTAAAGAAAACAAAGTATATTTTAATACTGTTGAATTCCCCAAACACATTTGCCAATAGAGCTGATTTGGATTCTGATTTTGGCTTTTTAATAGTAAGTTGTTGTGTGTGTTGTTTATTGTGATTTTTCTCTTTGCACCAGTAATGTATTTGGTGTTCTTTCTAGTTGGACTCAAAATGGCATTATTATATTTAAATATTAGCCGCCTAGACTGCACAGGCCACACTTATATTGAACAATGAAGTTAAGTAGAGGGCCACAAAATGTGGGCCTGTTGGCTGCAAATGGCCCAAGGGCAATGTTCCCTCTAAGGTGCACACCTGTGCAATTGTGCACTGCTCAAGCGTCCTCTGCGCACGGCAAATCTATGCCATGCACGAAATCAAATAAAAAAATAAGCGCCTAACAATTTTCGACACAACACGGACACGACAGAGAAAACAGTTTTTGTCATCATTGTTCAAATATTGTAATGTCTGTAGAGACGCTTTGAGGACATGAATTCCATCGATCACTTTACTGAGCAAAACTCTTTGTCGGCCATAAACACATCACCACAACATTAGTAAAAAAAATTATATCTAGCAAAACTGGTCATTTTGTGCAGTACAAACCAGACCAAAACCAACTTTGTTATATCAACAGCAGCCGCTCGCTCTTTCTCACTTGCGCCAACACGTGCACATATGTCACTTACCAGTGATGCGTTTACAGCCACACAAAAAGTCGGACAACTCCAACACCATGCATAAAGTGTAATTCCAGGTCGTTACACTATGATTTACCAATCAAATGTGTGCTTATTCTAGTGTCATTTATTAGGAATCTTAATTTATAAATATTAATCATGAAATGCTGTTAGTATATTAAATAAATACTAATAAAAATATATTTTTTACAAACAGGAAGTTGCAGGAATGTACACATGATCCCCTGCTTACATCTCATTGTGCAACATGTGAATGTTTTAATGGGAACTAAATGCAATGTCTGAAAGTGGTACAAATTATTTCCAAAGCAGGACCTCCACCAAGACAAACAATACAAGTATACAGTTCATGAAAAACAATATTTTTTGTTATTGTCATTGTAAGTGGGCCTAAACACTTATATTAAAAAATAATAACCTCATGGAAATGACTGCTGTCATTTGATTATAATAATAAGAGAATGTTGTCTGTCTATCTGTGTTGGCCCTGCGATGAGGTGGGAACTTGTCCAGGGTGTACCCCGCCTTCCGCCCGAATGCAGCTGAGATAGGCTCCAGCACCCCCCGCGACCCCGAAAGGGACAAGCGGTAGAAAATGGATGGATGGATGGAGATTGAACTTATTTAGTCAGGTTTGGGACAGGTGTGCTGCTGGTGTAGCCACAGTGTGCACGTCTGATGTTGCTCACATGGGCTCCACTGAATGCTCAGGGAGTTTTTGCGTTTGCTCACACACATGAAAAATTAGAGGGAACATTGCCCAAGGGCCACAATTAGTGACCCGTGATCGAGAGGAAATAAACGTTGCAACAAGGTTTCCGTAGGTGAACCTGCAGAAGGATCATTACCTTTGCCTGAGGGGAGCAGTAAGGGAGGATTCCTGGCCAGGTCCAATTTCTGGCAAGTCCCAACAGGCACACAGTGGTTATGTACCCGATGGGGGGAACAAAGTTGACCCGCCAATTTTATAGCTTCTGAGGTAATATCACAGCCATTACAGCGTGACTGGAGTGTGAATTTTCATCACACATGTAATCATCTAATTGCTGATTGCTGTTTCAATTCTACCTTTTTGTGTTGTGTGTGTGAAACACACGTGCCAGTAAATGCATGGTCTTTGTCTTTTTCATCTGTTAATTTTGTGTGATCTGGGTGAAAGAGGCGTATATGTCTTGTTTGAAGATCTGGTGTCCATATCGTAGGTCCTCAGCACTGGAGGCAGCCTGTCTTTAATTGGCCGTTTGCTTGCCTCGTGCAGCTTTTGTTTGGGGACATCTCGCTCGGCTTGATCGCTCGGCTTGATCATGTCATCTCTTAATGACCTCGAATATACACATGTACCACTTGACACAAGTCTACATATGTTGTAGCAACTCGCCTCCAGGGTTTGTGTGTGGTATCGTTTTGTGTACTTCTTGGAGATAGACAGCGACATATGCACCAATATATCTTGCTTCCATGGTAACGCCATGCCACCCCCATATTTCAGCAGACAGGTAGCTTGCTGCTAGTAATAGTTAATCCCCCACCCCCTTGCAAAAAAACCCACAAACACACCAACGTGGATCAATTTGTGGTCATTTTGTGGCAAAGTTTGCCTGTCTTTTCCAAGCCCTTGAATTTGTTGTGTATTCTTGTAGTGATGGTGGGTCATATTAGTCATGTAAGCTGAGGGTTGAGCATCCTCTTCTCTTTTGATGGCAAGAACATCTGCCGGCTGTGATATGAAGCCAGGAAGGATGTTTTCTCCTGCACTTTTACCACTACCATCCTTTTGCCTCGTCCAACTGAGCCACCGGTGCCACTTTAATGCATGATTTGTCTGTTAAGGAACCGCAACCGCAAGGTTTATCCCGTTACGGCGTCCACTGCCTTCTTGCTCTGCCCTGAAGGCCTGTCATGAGGTGGAAGTGGTTTCCTACGGGATTCTTTTCTTACATATCTATCTTTCAGGAGGGGAGGGAGCAAATAAGTCATGGTGTCAGCCTCTACTTTGACCCTGCAGCTATGGAAGACCTTATCCGACTTGAATACATTAGCTTAAATTACATTATTTCTGAGCGTTTACAATAATGTAATACAGTTGTGTATAGTAACAGGTATTGGTACCTTTCACATTTGAACTGATACATTACCTGTGTACATGTGTTTAATAATACAATCAAAATTCTGTTTTTTTAAATTGAACATTTAAGTGAGCTGTCTGCAACTTTCACGCGGATGCCTCGAGAGCACTAACTTTCTAATGTGTTTTAGACATTATATCCCGCCCTCTTACGGCTTTCAGCGTGTTATGACGTAACTACGCCCATATGTTACTCATGCTTTTGCGCATTAGCTTAGTGTGTTGTTAGCTAATGATAGCGATTTGGCTAGCTAACGTTGGCTGTCATTGAATGTATCTTCTATCATAACAAGACAAGACCTGACCCTTTTACAGTGAGATGATAATATTAAACGTACTGTCCAGTTGTCATATCTTGTTTTCTCACACTTCTGAGTCTCATTTGTAAGTATGCATTCATTTCAGTTTGTCCATGTTTTGTTGTAGTCTCGAAGTCATCTTTGCCATTTAATTGAACTTGCTAGTCTTGTCTTGTGCTGAGTCCTACAGTGTGTTTATACTGTAAGTACTGTACTTATTACAATGTGCATTGTAGTTGTAGTTTTCATTACCAAATTTGAATGTGTTGAAATTGCCATGTAAAATCGCTAATGCTAATCCGTAGCTGGTACTGTATAGACCTTATTGGCAGTAGCGCTAGCCCATTTTGAAAAGTGGAGCCTTACATTTGAGCACTTTCTGTAAGGCATGCTTGTTTTAATGGAATGGAAAATTCACCAAGAGGCAGTCCGCTATGAGTATGTCGTTTATCTACGAAGTGCTTGAGCCAGTCAGCAACCGGATGTGACGTCACATGCAACAAAGGTATCAAAATATTCTACTGTTGGTTTTTCACGCGAACCGGGAACTGGTAGTACCGATTGAATTTGGTCAGTATCTATAAAAGTATCAAAATGGGTATCCATCCAATAATGATAATGCACTAATTACTGTAACTTCTCTTTCACGGATAACATTTTTTTTTTATTACGAATGATTTAAAAAATAGATACAAAATGTTGTACAGTTTATGTTTTGTGTTACTGTCTGTAATAATCACTTAACCAGTTTAATGTGGCTTAGGTTTCTAAGTGTAATTCAGTCATGTTGTGACGCGATGGGAAAAAATTTGCCTGTGTCGCTCAGCTGCAACCAGCAGAGGCGCTGTTGGCTTAGAAGTAAGAGTTCAGAACTTTTAAGGTGAATGTTATTTATTTAAAAAACAAAAACAATTGATTACCCAATGTTTTTCATAGTCAATCAAGTACATTTTGTCAAAAAGTTTTCTTTGTAACTGTACAAATTGCACAAAAACATTAAAGACTAATTCCAGATACTTTTTTTTAATTAAGTGGTACAACATTAAGCATTACTTTTTGCTGTTTATTTCCCAACATTATCTGATTAAATAATAGATCAAAATGCTAAAAATTGGATTACCACACTGTTTGCGTCTTGCAAAATATAATGAAAAGTGATAGCGAAAAAAACAAGTCTGCATCTTAAAATGCTTGAAAATTTCTCTCTGCAAGCTCAGTCATGCTGGCCTAGTTGCATTTCCCCCTAAACAGTCTGCAGCTTTAACGTTGTAATGTGAAGTCATATCATGGCAAGCCAACCACCCCATTGTTCAACCAATTTCCTTGCACTAACATGATACACTGGCGATGCGTGACTCCCATTTTTACAGCTTGTCAAGTACCACAGCCATTGTGTGGCTGACATGTTTTGTTACCGTGTTCGCATGTATGTACGGCCTTGCAGGCTCATCAGCGGTCGTGTCGCATTCACCTCCTGCCCCCACTGTAGTGACTGAGCGCTCTCCGGCCTCATTGTCCCCAAGGCCGCTCACATGTGTTGTGTGCATTTACTGCATTGTATATGGGAATACAAGCCAGCCAATGAGGATTAAATAAATCAGTTTTCCTCAAGTCTCCCTCCTGTTAGCTCGAGTCGGCATGACAAGGTGAGGCGTGGGGTTAATGTACCATCAACAACCCTGCTTAACCTTGGGGGCTGGTCTTTTAGGCATGGATGCTTGCATTTGCTTTGTCCTTTCACTTGAAATGTTGTCATTGCGCCATTCTATGATGGACATCCCAAGTGTATTTCCACTAGGACAGGCCAGTTAAGCAAAACTGGCACATTTTCGAAAAGCTAAGGACAGGATTTCTCCCTTTACTCCTATTCCTATTTTTGTATAGAGAGTACCGGTAGTACCTTTGTACATTGCTACGAGTTCTTTATTGAACTCAATAGTGGTTTTTGCTATATATTCATTGTGATCAATGATTGTGATACATTTCAGGTCCAGTGTGGCGATCAGCTTTTAGCAAATTAACATTGCTACGAGTTTTTTTATTGAACTCAATAGTGGTTTTTGCTATGTATTCTTTGTGATCAATGATTGTGATACATTTCAGGTCCAGTGTGGCGATCAGCTTTTAGCAAATTAACTGAACATGGCAGAAAAATCTGACAACAGCAATTCAGAGCCAATCTTTCCCTGTGTCACTTCCGGTTACAGGGTACAGAAAAAGTAAACAGAATCATAGATTCAAACAGAATGACTGAATTTAAAGCTAACTGGAGCTGAGGGCAACAAAATAAATGTCAGCCGTGACTTGGAGTTATTTAGGGCCCTATGATTTACGTATTACTGGAATCGCGGACAGAGTCATGGATTTGGCCAATAAAAACTGAATCCTGTATTAAACACGGAAAGTTGGGGAAATGGACTTGTTGTGAGTGAAATGCTGTCATCGTGAGGAGAAAGAACACTTTGCTGGGGAAGCCGTGTTTACTTCACAAGCACTTGCCTCCATGGAGCCGGGCCAACCTCAAACATTACAAAACATACTCCAAAATACAGAGCCAAACAGTTGTACATGTCAGGTGATGTTTTTTTTGTTTTTTTTAATAACATTTTGTTAACTACTTGTCATCCAAAAGCCATGTAAAAACATTTTGCTACTACTGCTGATGCTTGCCAGTTGGCTGCCGCGTCTTTAAAATCTTCATTCGTAATTTGCTGCCGCGTCTTTAAAATCTTCATTCGTAATTTAATTAAAACATGTCTGCTTCTAATACTAAAGTTCAACCACCAGTGTTGAAATAACGGATGTAGTCTTTAGTGTGCTTTCTTTTACTTTAAAGCATGTTAAGGCATTTTTGTGATTGTGTTGCTAAACTTTTTTTTATGTACCGGTACTAGTTATATTATGTTTTATCTTACTCTTTGTTGCATTCTAGTAAGCTTAATGTTCTAAAAAAGCCAATGAGTGGACAGGAGAAGACACAGAGAGAAAAGAAGGAAAAAAGTGGCCGCCATTGAATTAATGAACCATTCTCTCAGAGGAGGATTCATTAGTGATATAATAGGGTCTAAATTGATTTACAAAGGGCATTCTTATGAATAACATGCTCCTATTGATTTCAATTGTTCTCAAAGCGTGATTGGCTAATGAAAGAACAATGGCCCTGGTTCTCTGTCACACTGAACACTTAACGTAGACATAGCATGATGGCGTCTCATTTGAGGTGCGGCTTCAGAGGACACGTTGTCAACTGATTCATTTTGTTTACGCAGCGTGTGAAGACGGCGTGTTCTTTTCGAAGAGCATTCTATTCTGAGCCGCGTGATTAATCATAACCGGATGCTAATTTCAATTGCAACGATGGGAAAAATTGCTTCAGTTGAACTTTTTAACAAGGCTCCCTTTTTCTTTGACACATCAACCTTGAGAACAAACAAGCTCCTGTTTGTTTATGCTAAAAAGTGTGTATGAAGACGGCATCTTTTCTAATGAAAGTGACACATGGCCACCTTTTATATCAGCCTTCAAATCAGCTCCCTCTGTCTGGCGTTCTGTCACCCATCTGTGCCGCTGTATTCACCTGCTTGTGTTCCCTTTCTCACGATGGCCTCAATTGCTCCTATTAAACCAAAAAAAAAGCTATCTTGTCGTTGATTAGCCTCATCTCCTACGCCTGTGAGACTCTTTGGGGCGGCATAGCTCGGTTGGTAGAGCGGCCGTGCCAGCAACTTGAGGGTTGCAGGTTCGATCCCCGCTTCCGCCATCCTAGTCACCGCCGTTGTGTCCTTGGGCAAGACACTTTACCCACCTGCTCCCAGTGCCACCCACACTGGTTTAAATGTAACTTAGATATTGGGTTTCACTATGTAAAGCGCTTTGAGTCACTTGAGAAAAAGCGCTATATAAATGTAATTCACTTCACTTCACTTCACTTCACTTTGGAGACTTTGTGGGCCGCTGAATTTTGATGCAATTTGAACCAAAATAAACATCAAAAAGGTTATTTTGTTTAGTAATGGTTTAGTTTTCAAACATTTTTAACAAAATTACATTAATGTTCAAGATTAACATGTTGGATGTTAATGATAAACATGTTCAGTGTTCAGCACAAGCAGTTGAACACAGCGCCACAGAAGGGAGACAGAACGGCAGACGGAGAGAGCTGGTTTTGACTGCAATAAGGAGGCACTTAAAGAAAATGGGCTGCATGGTCGAGTGGCCAAAAAGTTCAATTTTGGTCTCATCACTCCAAATTACTTTGTTCCAGAAGGTTTGAGGCTTGTCTCTGTGCCGTTTGGCATAATGTAAGCAGGATGCTTTGTGACATTTGCGAAAAAATGGCTTTCTTCTGGCGACTCGACCATGCAGCCCATTTTTCTTCAAGTGCCTCCTTATTGTGCATCTTGAAACAGCCACACCACAATTTTCTTGGCTGTTGTGGCTGAAATCTTTGCTGGTCTACCTGAATCCCTCATTTTCTACTTCTTAATCAGCGTTTGAACACTGCTGATTGGCATTCTCAATTCCTTGGATAGCTTTTTATACCCCTTTCCTGTTTTATGCAGTTCAATTACCTTTTCTCGCAGATCCTTTGACAATTGTTTTGCCTTCCGCATGACTCAGAATCCAGAAACATCTGTGCAGCACTGGATGAAAGATGCAATGGTCTGTCAGAAGCCCAGAAACTCACTGACATTTTATACACACACATTAATTACAAACAAACAGGTCACAGGTTAGGATTGGAACCTTGATTAGCCATTCAAACCTGTTTGTGTCAACTTTTGTGCATGTTATCAGATCAAAGTCACTGGGGTATGTAAACTTTTGATCAGGGTCATTTGTGTACTTTCTTTTGTCGTTTTGATTTAAAAAGAGTAAACACAGTTGTTTGCCAATAAATAGCTTCACACAACCATTAAGCATGAGTGGAAGAAAGGTTTTTTGTGTTATCATTCATATTCTCTAAAGAATGGCTAAGAAATCATAAATTCTCCCAGGGTATGTAAACTTAAGAGCACGACTGTATAATATGACTGGACAATTGCTGTTGAATTGATAAGAGACACACACACAATTTTTATGAATGTGTGTGAGGCTCACACACAGTAAGAGCCGTATGTTGGTCGTACAAGGATTGCGTAAACACTTGAGTGGTAATTACAGTAAGTTGAAAATGTGTTTTGTTTGTGTTGTGAGTGCACCATTATAAACACTGTTTCATCACACGCACACACACACACACACACACACACACACACACACACACACACACACACACACCCACGCACACGCTGCCTGAGGCTGATGACCTTCCATGAGCAGCCAACCATCGAGTTTGTTCCACTTGAATGCAGGTATGTGACTGCTGCTCTGCAAGTGCAGCCAGATGCTGAAGCCACCCAGCAGCGACAGACAATGAGCAAGAGACGCACATAGAAAGACGGACAGGGGGCAGCGAGAGAGAGGACGAAGTCCTACTAATGGAGGCCTGGCTTAGCTTAGCTTGACCTTCACAACTTCCTGAATATCAAAAACACACGGGTGTGACAAGCCAGTCCAGTGCTGTGATTTGATGGCGTTCCATCTTTGCACGGCGGGGACTATTCTTTTTTTCCCTCTTACATCTTACAAATGTCTCGCTCTGTCGCTTAATCATCTTTCTACTGCCAAGAAGGCGCTAATCTCGCACCTCCGATTGCGCGACTATCACTTTTTCAACAGCGGGGACGCGATAGAAGTGAACAGATGCAAATTATTTCTATTGTCTGTGCAGAGTATAAAGTTGTTACAATATGACAACCCCTCAAATTAAATGTTCAAGCACGATGGGTTCCTCAATAACTGAAGCTTGAGCAGCAAAATTACGAGTGAACTGAATTGTCAATATTCACACTGTGGTTATTTTTCTACACCACGATTAAAAAAAAATAAGTATTTGAAATACATTTGTGGCGCCCCCTATTGTTTGTGGTGAAAATAAACTTTCGCACCATTGATTCGTTAATGTTAAATTCTCTCGCTGCTGCTCTATTCCCGTGTTCTACTGCGGGACTGATTGCCTTGAGTTTAAACTCTGCGTCGTAAGCGTGTCTCTTAATAGGAGCCATTTTTGGGTCTTTACATAAAGTTTAGGTCTCGCAACTATGGGACTTTATTTTCCCCTGTAGAAGAAGAAGGTCTTGTACGGTAAGCAGCCGCGGACTTTATTTTCCCTCGTAGAAGAAGAAGTTCTTCTTCTACGGTAAGCCGCGGACTTCATTTTCCCCCGTAGAAGGGGGAAAATGAAGTCGGCGGCTGCTTACCGTAGATCTTCTACGGGGGAAAATGAAGTCGGCGGCTGCTTATACGGGGGAAAATGAAGTCCGCGGCTGCTTACCGTAGAACAACTTCTTCTACGGTAAGCAGCCGCGGACTTCATTTTCCCCCGTATAAGCAGCCGCCGACTTCATTTTCCCCAGCAGGGAAAATTAAGTCGGCGTAGTTGCGAGACCTGTTGTGGTTCAAGTTTGGTCCATATATAAGGCGCACCGGATTATAAGGCGCACTGTCAGCTTTTGAGGAAATTAGAGGTTTTTAGGTGCGCCTTATAGTGCGGAAAATACGGTAGTTAGTATTGATGTGTATATATATATATTTTGTCTTACATCGTTTTGCTCTATTTTTCAATTGCTGCTTATTGCACAATGTAACGCTGGCTGGTTTCAAGTTTCTAGAGACTTTTCTAAACCTTTTAGTGACTTTTTCTATATTAAAAAAACAGTTGTAACAAATCTAGCATATTTTTCTGGTGTTTTTGGGAGACTGCACTGGTGTTTAGAGATGCTTTACTTCTGTTGCTCAGTGTCCGTGACGAACAGTGAGAGCTGCAGCGAGCCTGACGTTGCACTTGTTCCCGCTGCTGCTCCAACTGCACTCTTCTTGAAAGAGTGCCACTGTCCTCTTAATATTTGCACATCGCATATTTTGTAGACAGCTGTCCGTGGGTAAATCTTAGATATATTAAAGTATGTCCACATTGCAGACATGCTGCCTCTGCTCCAGACAATAATGTGCGTCTTGCTTACGTTGCCGCTGGTTTGTTAGGATAGGATAGTTAGTTGGCAACATAACTCAAAAAGTTATTGGCCGATTTTCATAAGGATTTCAAAAAGTGGGATATTGAACAAGTGATCAGATTTTGAGCCTATTCTGATCATTTTTACTACGATACCTTACGTTGATATTTCTTCGTGTGTATGTTCTAGAGATGCGCGGTTTGCGGACACAACCGCGGAGTCCGCGGATTATCCGCGGATCGGGCGGATGAAATTAAAAAAAATAAGATTTTATCCGCTCGCGGGTCGGGTCGGGCGGATTAATTAGATTTTTTTTTTTTTTTTGTTTGTTTTTTTTGTTTTTTTGCGGGTGGCAGTTAAACCAATTCGGAAATATATATACATAGTTAAATGTTGTTACCCACATACGAAAAACGAGCAGGCACCTGCAGCATATGCCACAACAGAAGAAGAAAAAAGAAAAGAGATGGACACTTTTACGGAGCGGAGAAGGGACGCCTCGCCGGGGTCCGGGACCGAGGCCCCTTCCCCTGAGAGGGCCCCACCGGGAGCCGTAGCTGAGGCGATCCGCGAGGAGGGCCCGACGCACGTCCAGGGTCACTACCGCGCCCACCGCACCGACACCCCGCCTCGTCCGCTTTCGCCGCGGCCGGCGTCACGCGCAGCAGGTAAGCAGCTTACCTGCCCGCCACCCCCGTGGCCGGGGGCTCGTAACATGGGTCACTCCGCGCGCTCCGCCCGCGCAGCTTACCTGCTTGCCACCCCTGTTGCCGGGGGCGCGTAACAGGGGTCACTCCGCGCACAGTGCGCTCACGAAAGGGGTGGGGCTCACCCTGGTTGATATAGAGAGCAGGACGGTGGCCATGGAATTTCATTTAAGGTTTGTGATAAACCATCAAACTCATTCGTTAAAAGGACTCTATAGTAATATAAAGCGAAATTTTCTGGACATTATCATGCAAGAAAAGTTTATTTTTGGGATCGCGATCACCGCGTAATGATTTTTAAAGGTTGCATTACATTATTAACTGTCCCATGTGATCAGCCAGTGCGATTGGAAGTCCATGCTCAATTATTGCCTCCGTAAATAAAACTTCGGCATTTATCACATCCAAAGAATCTGTTTGGGCGACGAAAAACGTTGAAAGTTTTCCACTTGTATCGCTAGCAACGGCATTAGACTTGTGTTTTTTTGTCCCAACGTGGTCTTTTACATCGCTAATTCCTCCGTGTCCGATCGAAAAATTTTGTCTGCACAAGGTGCAATTCGCGTAGTTTTCACCCTTTTTTTTAATTTTTTATTAATATTAGATATATGACGGCGGGCGGATGGCGGGCGGATGCAGTTTTGATCAAACGTTACATCGGGTGGATGGCGGATGGATGACGACTTTCTGACGCGGTTGCGGATGAGATAAATTGCCTATCCGCGCATCTCTAGTATGTTCGGTGAAACAAAGGCAGTATAGGTGACTGACAAGAGTGTTCACTCAGTTTTTTCCGTCCGCTACTGATAGCTCAAAATGTTAAGGGAGGATTTTAATCCAGCTTTCAGCAAATGTCCAATATAGGATAAGTAACAAGCTATTATATTTTGGAGCAGACCTTGCATTTACATTATGAGCTTTAACTTTGGTGTGTGTATGCTTGCGGTTCTCCACAGACTCAAAGACAGTAGATGACTGACAAAAGGCTTCACTCCGTTTCTTTCATTCCATTTATCGATAGCTCAAAAAGTTATGGCCATAGTTTGAATAAACCATCATGAAATTTCAAAAATGGAATAAGGAACAAGTGATTAATTACATTGTAGGTCTAATCCAGATCACAAAGGTAGGGCCTGACTGAGGTCTGTGCTCTCCGAGTGCTTGTCTGGTAGAGAAATCATCAGTAACTTACAATGGGTTGCCAAGACCCTCCCATTTTATAATGTTGTAGTGAAAAACCTGCTGAGACTGGAGAACTGAAGTGCCTCCTATGTTTATTCATAGTAGTTGTATAGTGTCCAAAAACACAGCATAGTCTGATGTATATTCCTCGAGTCGTATATCTCTCAAGGCTAAGACGTTACTAGAGATGCATCACAGTGGTAGTGCTTTGAACAATAACAAGTTGTATAAGCTGTTTCAAAGTGACTGTGCATGAAGAATCATGATAGTTCATTAATTTTCACTTTCCTTTATTTAACTAGGTAAAAACTCTTTGAGATTTAAATGAGCAAAATGAGCTAAAACAGCTTTTATAAATACATCTAACAACAAAAAACAAGGGCAGTCACACGTTATAGTTAAAACTACAAATTACTTACAACATTAACATTAAAACACATAATAGGTAAAAAATAAAATGTTTCAGTAAAACAAAGTACAGTACGCTATATAAGCAGTTTCTTGATTCTTTAAAATGCACTGAAAAATAGTTGATTCTATGATAACACACTTAGGCCTCTAAAGATGCATACCAAATGTTTTTTTCTGTTGAGCTATGCGAGACATTTCTAGACAACCTGACGTATGAAGTTTAATAACAGAGCCACTATGTGATGTATTTGTCAGGAGAAATACCAACACAGTAGTAGGGATGCATGTAGAGCTGCATCTATCGAATATTTTAGTAATCGAGTATTCTATCGAATATCCCGATCGATTAATCGAAAAAAATCATTTTTGTTTAATTTTTGTTTTGTTTTTGTGTCCTGTCCAGCTTCTCGGGCAAATCATATTGTTGATGTTGATGCCCATATCGGCTGTACAAATTTACTTTACCAAAGAGAAGTGTGGGATACTTCTCTTGTAGCCTTATTTGTATTTTGACTTTATTAAATGGATTTATATTATTATTTGGTGCAGCCGGGCCAGATAAATATTTTTGATTAATTAAGGTTTAATTATACATGTTAAAATGTGCCCTCAATTATTGTGTTTGGCCTAATTGTCTTTTATTTCCTAAACGCCTGTTTTCATTATTGAAGGCTGACACGCACAGCTGAAATGCATCCGTGGTTGGTTTTGCCAATTTGTGTGTGCTAATAAAAACAGGTGCGCTCACAGCCCTATGTGCTGTGTGGTGTGACGAAGTTCTTGTCTCTCTTGCGTTTTTGATGATTATTATACGGTGCCGTTTAAATGGGGGTTTCTCCACGCAATTCCGCTGAGCTGGTTTCAACCTGCCCAACAATACATAAACAATATAAAAAGACAAAACCCTTAATGACAACAACAGTTTTACATTTTAAGAATGCTATACAGTTCATTGCATACTTTGCATGCAAAATAGTAATCAATGTTCATTTTGCCATCATAACATGTTTGAGATGAAAACACATATATATATATATATATATATATATATATATATATATATATAAAATTAGTTCAAAATTAATATTCCCTGAGAAAGTTAAAATAAAACTATATTTTTAGTATCAAAAGTAAAACAATAACAGTTTTCATTATATCAAACATAAATAGTGGATTAGGTAGTGCCTTTAATACTGCATTTGAAATGTGCAACCAGTGGTGAGTCCCCACCAAGCAAAAACCGCGCATGCTCAGAAAAGTAGCGTCAGATTTACCGCCCGTCCGAGCACCCATTGGCAGAAATGTAGATCGGCACCTATGCTATAGAGATTACAGTGGGTGCAAGTGCAAGCTATGCAAGTAGCATGTGGTTGCATGACTTGAATAACCCGAATAACTTTGCACGACTACTTTCGCGGGGTTACTAATTAAGGCTAATTGAACAAGACAGCTCGGATAGCGTTGTTAGTTTTCAACACCTTTTGGCGTCATTTGATGACTTCGCGGGAGTGAGAGAACACATCCTGGTTATCATAATGAATAACATTTATTTTACTAACAACTTTTGCATTTACCCTTGATAATACATACTTGCCTCGCCTCTGGACGTCCCTCAATCGGATGCTTTCTCGACATTGTGATATGCGAGCTCCACTTAGCAATGTTTGCATATGACTGCGTTTTCCTTCGATTTTTTGTGTGAAGTTTTCCCACACCTTAGACAACTTTTGTCGCTTCTTAATTACCTCGTTTTGTTATGGCTCTTGTCCACTGCTTCCTGCGGCGTCTGCCATTGCAAATTATGTCGTCGAAAAAGTTTACTAAACTCAAGCGTATTTAAAGGAGCTGTGTTGTGCAGTGCAGGGGGCGTATGATCTGACGTAAACACGCTTTGCTATAGCTAAACAGTCTATGCGAAACGTGAGCTTTGACTACTAAACACGGCAAAATGCCATAAAGAAAAACAAAAAACTTAACGACGCCTCGAGGCAGCAAAAATACCTCGAATATATTTTGTAATTGAATCACTTGAGTTACTCTAAGAATCGTTTCAGCTCGAGATGCATGTATTGAAAAACATTTAAAAAAATTGTGCAACGAATACCAGATTCACACCATGGGGTGTTCTCATTTAGTCACATGACTCTACATGGTAATACTGCTTGTAGCATTTTGAAACAATTCTTCATCAGTGCGCCTCGGTTCACAGTCCTCAATTGCCATAAGCTCACCCGTACTGCCAATTGTGTACGCTATGTGCAACCTTTCTGCCTCATCTTACACAAGATAAAAATCTAAAAAGACATTCTTTCGGTTTGTTTTTTAGTTTTATTTCAGTTTGTGGTCAGCAGGGCTAATGGATGGTGACACCCTAATCTTTGCCAGCCATAAATAATCCATGCTGCTGCAGCTTTAACCACCACATTGAATATATAGTGTGTGAGTGCGTGTGTGTGTTCCAAAGAAAATCCTCATTGTTGATCCTCGAGTTTACGAAGCGCGGCTGCATTTTCCATCTTCATTAACCTCGCTCAACCTCCATCACCTGCTCGCTCCTCCATCCTTCCTATTTACCTTGCTTGCCGCAATTGTGGAATGAATAATTGATTGTAATTGGGTGGCACGACCCCGATCGTCTGTCGTTAGTATGGGACAATTATAATATTTCTTCTTAATGTCTCATTTTGCGAGTCCAGCGGTTCATCTGTTGCTTGTTTTTAAAGGCCCCAAATCATATTACCAAACAAGACAGGACTGCAGTGTAATTATGAGAGGGTACTCAAGTAGTAAAACTGGCTGAACAACCTTTAAAAGGAAGAGAACACTTCTAAGATGTTAGTTTTGTTTCCCTTCACTTTTTGTGTTGTCTGTGCTTCACACTTATGCTGCTCCTAAAAAGAAGAGTACACAGCCTGCATTCTGTCTTAACAAGCCCCATTGTCTCTGTACACACGCACACACACATACGCACACCCACACACACACACACATGCAAACACACACACATATATGCTGGTTGATATGTGGCCCCTGGCAAAGCACTTCTTCCTAATGAGCCTCCTGCCCTCCCTTTCCTCCTGGGTAGCCAAAAGAGAAGTAACCTTGATATGCGGCAGAGGGAGGATGCAACCTGCTTTTACACACAAATACACACTCATCCTTTCTATTTGCTGCTTTTTCATCCTGTATAATGTCCTCAGCAAGCTTAGCCCTAAACTTCAATTCTTGAGTTGAGACTACCTTTTAAGTAACTCTGCGAAGCACACGGATCAATAAACCCTCCAAAAGACACTTGAGGTGGATCAAATTAGGGTCACTAATGGTCACTCTGCGCTCAAACAAAGCTACTGTTTACGTTTGTGATCCGCTTTCCACCTTTCTGATGGCTGACTTTGACAGATTCATCGTCCCTTCATGGCGCCTTGATAACGTTTTAATGTTTCAGCCCAGGGCAGCACCGTGAAATAAAAAGGCCTTGAACTAAATCAATACATTATTGAATAAATAAAAACACCTTTAAATAAATAAAAACACAATTAAATGACATTCAGTTGATACAAATGTAATTTAAAGATTTTTTTTTAAATTGTGAAGTGATTAAAATATATAAATTGCACAAAATAAAACCACAAAATTTGATTGTATATCTGCACATTGATTGATGCTAATCAACATATTTTACATTAATAATAGTAATTAGGGTGTCTTGGAATAGTCCATGATGCAACATGGCCTCTCAACATGGTCTGCAAAATAAATGAATTCAATATTAATGAAGTACATAAAACTATTGGCTTTGTCATCTATGACACAAACTTTCAGATAACATTTTTTTCATGTAGTTTTTCATATACTATAAAGTTATTGACATTAAATTGCTTTTAACATCTTTAATGTTCAAAATGTATCAAAGTGGCCCCCGCATTCTTTCATTTGTCAATATGCGACACTTGGTGGAAAAAGTTTGGAGCCGAATCCTTTGCTTCTAAGAACCTCACTAAGCCATCCAATTTCTACCATATTTCTACCATATTTATCTGAGTACTTTTCTTCAGGAGGAAAAAGTGGCAAATGAGATCAGTGTTTTGTTCTTTTTAAGAGACTATTCGTGATATACGTTTCTTTTATTAACTTTGGAAGAAACACCTTTAGGGATGTAGCATTTTAACATTTTCATATCACAGTTATTTTTATCAAGGTGTTGTTGGAAGTGCACATAACGTATTCATACACACACTGAAATCTTTTAAACAAGATTAAAAAAATGACTATAATAAATTTACACACAATATACTTACCTGGCAGAAGAAACATAAAATATTGTTAGGAGACATATTCTTATTTACCGGTAAGTGTTTAAACATTACATTTTTTTCATTTTAATTTGTTAAAGTTTTAGAATGTTTTTATTTGTACATGCAAATTGAGATTTCACTTTGCTTCATTTACAGTTTATGTGATGTTGTAGAGTTTCGTCTTTGCTAGTAAAGTTGTAAAAAACCCGCACCTTCATCTCATATTTTCTTAGTGTAGATCGATCACTCTTTTCTAAGAGAGCACAGCATGTTTCTTAGACAGCAGTGTGTTTATACAAGTAGAGCTGGTGGGATATTGTTTCCTAATGTGGAAAGACGTTAATGTGTATTGTATTCATGTTAGTATTTAAGCGAGAGAGCGCGCTAGCGCCAGTCGGTCTGTGAGTTAATCAAATTGAAGTTATCAATCACTGTTTTTTGATAATTTTCATTTAAAACGGTAACAAGCTAATTTATCGTTACATCCCTAATAACCTTATGGCGGCTAGATAAGCATCCGTGTGATGTTGACTCCTAGTGACCAATGTATACTACTATATGTCACAATTTGTTTTTGGGGGGATTTCCATTACCTCTGCTCTTAAAACAAAACAAAAATTGTGCCATGGATTCGACTATTCGTCGACGACGTGCAACATGTAACAAATCAGATTTGACTATAACAAATACGTATTAAAAAAAAGCCTTAATACAAATGCAGCTTGGGTTACCCACATATGCAGTCCTCTCCAAGGTTTCTCATAGTCATTCACATCGACGTCCCACTGGGGTGAGTTTTCCTTGCCCTTATGTGGGCTTCGTACCGAGGATGTCGTTGTGGCTTATGCAGCCCTTTGAGACACTTGTGATTTAGGGCTGTATAAATAAACATTGATTGATTAATTGATTGAAAAAAAGCCTTAATACAAATTTATTTATTTTAATTGGCATTCTAGACCCGCTTTTTGGCCCCTACCCACCAGTTGCGAACCGCTTGCTTAGAGTACTTAAGGGAACAATGAGGACTATCTTTCTCTGAATGTTCTGAACTCCTGTTGCCATAGCGCTGAGTAGCCCAACATCTAGAAAACTGAAGTTGTGTTTTTAACCCACAACCCCTCTGCTGGTCACTGCCAAGTAGTGCACTCCAATCAGAGTGCTTCAATTTTCCACACTGCGACCAGTTATTGGATTGATATTAATATTTAATGCATCGTGTCGTGTCTTAGGTTTGGGCCAACTATGAAGAGAAGCCCAAGGAGGAAGTGGTTCACGTGACCGAAGAGAAGGAGCGTGTGGCCAGATACAAGCCAGTTTTCGTGACAGAAATCAGCGACACGCTGCACTTCTACGCCCAGGACGTGGAGACAGGTACAGTACCAGATTGTTGCGCTTTGTTCTAATATGTACGAACGTCACTCGTCTAGTTCTTTTGGGATGGTGTCGAATAAATGTGACATTTGGTGCGGAATAAAACATTCATTGACCACCGCATTGACCACCCGACACTAACAACAAACTTCCCACTCCTCATTACGACGGAATGACGGGAATGAATCATCGCCTGTCACTTCTGATTGGAAAAAGATGAGAAAACTAACAATCCCTGCTGTTGTTGCATAACACATGAATGAACGCACACTTAATATCTCTCCTATTGCCACTTCTGTGCTTGGTAATGGCTCATTTTTAGGGAAGGTGTGCTAAAGTACATACTACAAGGGGGTGTTAACGAAATGAAGAAAATACTTTATTTACATGATTAAAGGAGTCATTCTCCTCTGTTAAACAGTCTAACAAAAACACAGGCCGTTCCATATTTTTATATATTTTTATATTTATTTTGTCTTTAATTTCATTTTAAAAATATTTTTACAAAATCAAATCTTTTTAAAAAAACAAAAAAAAACATTTTTTATATTGGGGTCAATATGAAAATACGGTACAGTGGTACTTTGATTTACTAGTAGTTTGGGATACGAGGTCTCTTTCGGTTAACTGTTGTGCTTTAAGGAATGCCAAAGTGAACCCCAAAGGATCCAACTAAAAAATCAGATTTTACTCGCTTGCCGTAGCTTATTGCAAGCCATAGGCATGGGAAGGAATAAAGTGGGTGTGAAGGACAGTGCTGAGAAGTACAAGTAGATTATAGTCATTGAATTAAAGAAATAAATATATAAAAACAAGAAATAGCGTGTATGCAGCTAGCTAACTTGGTGAAGCACTTGGAGGCTGTCACTGCTACTCTGCACCATACTGAAGCAAAATGAGTCGATAAAGCCAAATATTATCTAAATGGCGGACATTTATCCATGAAAATATGGAAAAGCTGCTGATGGTGTGTTAGACTTACAAGAAGCTGGAAGGAGATACCGTGAAAATCCACTCTCCAATGCTATACATTATTACATTTTCTCATAAAACGACTGTAGTTGTTTGTACTATATTCTATTGTATGGCTTTTCATACAATATATCTGGTATAAATGTTAGTTTTTTTCTTTTCAAAAGACATATTACATGTTAAAACTGTGCTGTTTAGGGGATTAAGCAATGGATAAATGGATTTTAATTTATTTCAATGCACTTGATTTGAGATATCAATCTTTTGAGTTTCGAGCTCGGTCATAGAACCAATTAAGGCCGTACGCTGAGGTTCTACTGTACTATTGAGATAATTATTGGTTGTAATAGATATAATCACTATAATTTTAATTCACTGTATATGGATGAGCAGGTGTCCCAAAATGTTTCTCCCTCCTGTGTTTGCCTTCAAGACTTGTTTAAAGGCCATACGATTAACTTGCTGTACATGTGATAATTGGCCAATCACAAGCCGAGGATGCTGGGAGCCAAACATCCAAAGCGTGTGTTCACAAGTGCTCCACTTTCTTTTCATCATCATCTATAGCTGTAGGGGAAGCCATGTAGCAGCAGCAGAGCCTCTGGCTAACATCGCTCGCTCCTCCTTACCCCGTTTACCCTCTAGCTGTTAACTCACTGATCAAAATCAGGTGTCACATGGACAACGTTGAGCCTTTAGCATCGCTGACTGCAGGGCACGCATGCAGGAATGTACTGTATTATTATTGTTTTTATTATTATTACTATTGTATATGCAACACATACATTTAATTAAGTCAGCAGGGATAAAGTGGGTAAGTAAGTACTGACCCCTCATCCTCTATCCATTCCTGTTTCTCTTTTGTTTTTGCTGACACTCCCTGAAAGCAGCATGACGTCCTTGAAGAGAACACCAGCTGAGTGATTTTTGCACTGTCACAAAACAACTCCTTCTAAACGGCGACCTTATGAGGCCAGGATGAGCTCTGAACCGACCGCAAGATTTTGTCCCAATACCATATTGAACCCAATATAAGAGCACCCCTCTTCTTCAAGACCTGTTTTTCACAAAATATTGTTGGCGGTGTGAGATTAAGCCAAAGTGCTCTTGGCTAGGCTAACAGCTAACCAGTACTAGCCGTCTGTTCCATCAATCATCCTGGCCAATGTTTATTCCGCGGAAAATACATTGGACACCTTCTGTGACCAACCAAGGCACTGTAAGACAATGTTGTGTCTACATATTCTTGAAAATATGGCTTAAGGATGACATCCCAGACTGCCATTGAGCTATAAATGTTAAAATGTTACCATGGTGACAGACATGTTACAACAGGAGGCCTTTAGATCAATGTACAGTATCTTTACTGTTGCCTCTGCATCTGATAGCTTTTTCTACATTTAAAAAAATATATATTTTATACCTTTTTATTTTAATGACCAGGGGTTTCCAGATGACTTTCGAAGTGATTCCAATATTGGAGCCTCGAGTATTGTGAGTGCAGATACAAATTCTAATCTAATACCATGTCAGCATAAATAATACATTCATCTATTATTTTGTAGTGTGGAATGTTAGAAAATGTTTGATAAAGGGAAATTAGTCAAACAGAATAATGGTAGATATGAAAAACACCAACCTATTTATTATTAACCCTCTGGAACGGATATATGGTAAATGGGTTATACTTGTATAGCGCTTTTCTACCTTCAAGATACTCAAAGCGCTTTGACACTATTTCCACATTCACCCATTCACACACACTGATGGCGGGAGCTGCCATGCAAGGCCCTAACCACGACCCATCAGGAGCAAGGGTGACGTGACAAGGTTGGTAGAAGGTGGGGATTGAACCAAGAAACCTCAGGTTGCTGGCACGTTCACTCTCCCAACCGCGCCACGCCGTCCCCAAATATACTGTTTTTAAATTGAAGTGTAGTGGGGTTTTTTTGGTAACACCTAGTGGCCACAATAGTTAAGTTTAGCTCATGATGCAGTAACTTATGAGGAAACGTTTTGTACTGGATACTTTCTAATACGCTTGAGCCTTGGCAACTTTGTATGTGTAAGTAATATGCCACTATAATTATTTATTACTTGAATATTTTGACGAACGTGCTGTTGAGACTGTAAGAGTGTGCAATTAGGGACACTTATATCATATGTCTAGCTTGTGTAGCTGCTAGATCAGGGGTCGGGAACCTTTTTGACTGAGAGAGCCCATCCATCCATTTTCTACCGCTTATTCCCTTCGGGGTTGCGGCCATGAAAGCCAAATATTTTGAAATGCATATCCGTGAGAGTCATATAATATTTTTTTAACTCTGATGCATGGATTAAAAATGCATGAGAATGTTTTATATTTTGAACGTTATTTTTAACACTGTGTTTACCAGCGGAATTATTCATTACTTATCGTGTTAAGCAATGTCAGTTAAGATTTATCTGAGAGCCAGACGCAGTCATCAAAAGAGCCACATCTGGCTCGAGAGCCATAGGTTCCCTACCCCTGTGCTAGATCCTAGTAGCCTCCAGCTTACCATGTTTACTTACTTTTTTCTTTTCTTTTTGGACACAACAAACTAAAAATACTCTTAACCCACACAATTAAAATAAGAAAAATTGCCTATCCGATTCAATATTGTCATTTGTAAAAAAAATAAAAATAAAATAAAAATGTAATATGAAAATTAAAAATAAAATATCTTGTATGACTTGACTAAAATAGAAGAAAAGACCAATCTTGTGTGCTTATTGGAGGACATTTAGATGTTAACTGGCTGTCCAGCTTTGCACAAGTAAACACGCTGCAGGACTGCTTGTATCGGATGCTATATTACACATTTGTTTTTGGACTGATATCCAATACCAATATCCGAACGGCACACTTAATAATGGCACTAGGGAGACAGAGAAAGCTATTTAATTATTTTTATTTTAAAGTGTCTTTCTGAAGAAGCGACGAGCAACAATTTTAGCTTCATTTTATGGTCTTATTGGACAACTTCAGAAACTCTAGCATACCGGCATGTATCGCACATGGCCAATCATGCACGCCCACGCCACAGATAGATTGCAGACCTGAACCTTTGGACCCCGAATAGAAGACATCTCATTTAGTTCAGACTGTTTTTTATTTGTTAGTTTTTTTTAATGCAGTCTTATATTTGTGTCAATTAGATAACAACAATAAATGTTTGCAGCTTTGACTTGACTTGTATATTACAATTGTATTTCCATCCTTTTTAGCCTCCAGTGTCTTATGGGCGGTTACATCCTATGGAACATTGCACAGATGTGATAAAGAATGACTGAAAGGGCCTCACAGCTGTTTTTGCACTTCAGTGGACATCCACAGAGCCAGGAAATAATCAGCGCACTTTTATCTTCCCTAATGATTGTCACTCGTCGAGATGAAGAAAAAAAAATGGCGTTTCACTTTCAGCGGGTCGTATGAAGTCTGCACTTTTCTTACCACCCACCTCTTCTTTCCTTTTTCCCATTTTAATTATTCTTCTTTAATAGGTCATAAGTGCAGCTTTCTTCATGCATGGCTATCTTTACACGGGGTGCAGTAAGTGATTAATTTCACGTTTGGAATGGTTCCTTCCAAATCGCTGGCAAGCTTGAGGGATTGCACTCCTTAATCCTCAGTTCATTTTGAGGGTCTTTATCTGTTAATGTACTCATTTATCTCTCATTGTCTCACTTTCCTCCCCACACACATTATCTACCCCTTCAAAGGGCTATCTCGCCATTGCGACACCACCGCCCCCTCCTCTTCTATTTTTCCCCCCGCTCTGCGTTGGCCTCTCTCCGTAGGCTATATGTAATTACTGTCAGTAGGGGGACCTGCATAGATCTGGGTGACCTTGCACACTCCAAAGACAGAGGCCACTCCAGGCACAACGCGAGGAAGTATATCTCCTCGCTTTTCTCCACAAACTTGCTGAATATAACCCATTAAGTGTATTAAGTAGGCCTGCAACGTGCATATTGAACGTTGCTTGAGTTGTTTATCAAAGAGAAGTAGCAGTCGTTGACTTCCAAACAGAAGCTGCCTTCTAATTAAACAGGACAAGTGGCCCGCTAAGGAGGATAAATGTTAACAATCTGTGCTGCAAAAACAGCTTAGTGGCGATCACGTGATGACATTTGAAAAAAATAAGGCGGATGAATCCAAGTGATGTTGCACAAGCAGAGCAAATAAAGCATGACGGCCCCCAATAAGGCGTATTTAAATTGGACAAATCAGCACGAAAATGTAAAGAACTAAAAACAAAATACAGCCTGACTCGAATAGCTGAAAATGCTAAATCAAACTGTCCATGTTTAATTGGAATCACTGCCAAGTGTACTATTGCAGACCATGTAAACTAGTTCCAATTATTATACTTTTTTATTTTTATTTTTTTTAGCCATTTGTAGTTGATTGTTTGACTCCTAGCACAGAAATCTTGGTAGTGCTGCCTTCCTTCTTTGTATATTATGATTCCTGCCAAAACGGTCTGTATTAGGTTTGTGCATCTCTACATTAAATGGTGATTCGATATGAATCTCGATAGATGGGTTACGATACGATTCGCTAACAATACTATTTAAAACAATTCAATGCGATACAATACGTTTTGATGCAGATGGAAGCTTTGCATTGTGAAAACATAATTTACTGTACACAAAAATAATGCATTCACAGCCTCTTCTTTTTTCGGTGTAAATGGGTTGTACTTGTATAGCGCTTTTCTACCTTTTTTTTTTTTTTAAGGAACTCAAAGCGCTTTGACAATATTTCCACATTCACCCAATCACACACACACATTCACACACTGATGGCGGGAGCTGCCATGCACAGCGCTAACCAGGTCCATCAGGAGCAAGAGTGAAGTGTCTTGCTCAAGGACACAACGGACGTGGCTAGGATGGTAGAAGTTGGGGATTGAACCAGTAACCCTCAGATTGCTGGCACGGCCACTCTCCCAACTTCGCCACGCCGTCCCCCGGTTACTACCGCTTCCTTTGGCACAGGTGACACTATGGAACCATTTGGTCACACTCCTGAGGACTTCCAAAGGGCTGACCTGTGCTGCAGAGCCACCTCCTCGATTTGCCAGTGTGGTCTTTAAGAGTAATTAGCAGAGGTGTGGACTCGAGTCACATGACTTGGACTCGAGTCATGGATTTGATGACTTTAGACTCGACTTGACAAAATGTAAAAAGACTTGCAACTCGACTTAGACTTTAACATCAATGACTTGTGACTTCACTTGGACTTGAGCCTTTTGAATTGACATGACTTGACATGACTTGCTACTTTCCCCAAAACCCAAAGATGAAAAAGTTATTCGGGAGCGCTCCGTATTTTTCATTGTGTACTTGTCTATCAGCGTTGCGTGTGTCAGCTGGTGTGGTCTCAGTACAACAGCCAATCAAATTAGATCTACTTTGTTTTCATCACACAGCATTCATCCAATCAAATTGCAGGACAACCAACGAAGAAGACATGTCCAAACCACACGCCAGTGAACAAAAAATGATACCTAAAATAATTTCGTTTGGGTATAAAAATTACGAGGTGGTCAACACAAAACGGTTTGCAGTATGCAACACATGCGGTTCGAAAATTACTGATGGAGAGGCAACAACTTCCAACTTCGTCCGGCATTTGAAGTTGCACAAAGAACGGTAAGTTTTGAATGTAAGATAACGTTTATTGGCTAAGTAACGTGAATTTTATTTGCTGTGTAGTTAAATCAGTGAGGCTGTAAACTCACTGCTAACGTTATAACGTTATTGCAAACACGGGAATCTGTTGCAGTTCACTACCTTATTCATACTTTTTGTTCAGTGATTTTTTTAAGCAGGGTTACGTTAGTCAATATATCACACGTAACGTTAGACGGCGGTCAGCAGCACCGCGTATTTTAGCCACCTAAAAAAAGACAAAAATAGTAAAATAAAGGTCAGTTAAAATGTATACTATATTATGAATATGTGTACCGTTTTAGCTAGCTTTCTGACATACTGTTGGTTGTTTACCTCAGTGGTCCCCAACCACCGGGCCGCAGCCCGGTACTGGTCCGTGGATCGATTGGTATCGGGCCGCACAAGAAATAATTTTTTTTTCTTTTTCTTTTTTTAATTAAATCAACATAAAAAACACAAGATACACTTACAAGTAGTGCACCAACCCAAAAAAACTCTCCCCCCCTTTTGTTCTGGGCATTGAACATGAAGACTCTTCCTTCACTGTTCCGAGTGGCCATGAGAGTCTTGGCAGTGCCTGCCTCCAGTGCTCCAGTGGAGCGAGTTTTCAGCCATGGTGGCATCATACTACGCCCCCATCGTGCACAAATGACTGACAGACTCTTGGCTAATTTGGTCTTTTGCAAATGCAATGCAGCATAGGGCCCTGACATATAATAAGTACAACTTTTTTTGTTATGTTCACGTATATGTCATGTTTTTTCAATGTTAACACTTTTGTACAAATAAGTACATTTGCACTTTATTTTTCAATGTGTTTGTTCTGTAAAGGAATGAGTTAATGTTTAAAATGACTGGTTAATAGTGCTATTATAAAGTGCAATGTCAGCACAATTTTCTTTCCTGCAATTTAAAATGCACTTGTTTTAATAAATAAATACAGCGTTTGAAAAGCATACACAATCTGTGTTAATATATTAGTCTGTGGTTAAAAGGACTTGAAAGGACTCGAAACTCAAAATGCAGGACTTAGGACTTGACTTGAGACTTTCCAGTCTTGACTTTGGACTTGACTCGGGGCTTGCCTGTCTTGACTCGGGACTTGACTCGGACTTGAGGGCAAAGACTTGAGACTTACTTGTGACTTGCAAAACAATGACTTGGTCCCACCTCTGGTAATTAGCAAACTTTACGAAAGTATCAGAATTTCTATTTGGAAAATGTCAACAGACGTATATGTTGTTTAACGTGCTAACACTGTGTAATCTTTGCAGAAAACAAAGCAATAGACAAAGATATAACTTCCGAGGGGGCAGGCCTAGAGCATTTACATGGGCATGCCGTATAAGTGAATGTGACATGGAGTGATGTCAATGTAACCCCTCTTAAAAAAAAATTTAAAAAAAAGAGACTGCGACTGATTGCAGGCCTCATTTCCAAATACCTCATTATTTGACTATTTGACATAATTTTACACTAGTGTCACGAATTGTAACAATTATTGGTCAAAAAGGAGAAACAGCATAATAGGCGCAGCAGCTTGGGGAAAAAATAAGATCATCAGCTTTCCAAAACCTGCTAACATAAACTTCACTTATGTTTACAGGGAAATATTAACAATTACTATAGTTTATTATTATTATTATTAATTTAGCTATTACTAACCAAACCAAACAATCCAATACTAAAAACCCACCTTGGTGGAGATAATAACACGACTTTGTTCAACTCCTGTCATCCTAGCTTTCTCTAAGATTTCACCTCCATTAAAATGGCCACAGAGGCTAGCCACCCTACCGTATCCCTCACTTATCCCTTACTTACACATCTAGTGCTCGTTTTTTGGCGCCCATTCAGACAGGTATTGAGACACACATACACACATTATATGCACTCCCTCTGACCCGGTGCCGCTCGGCCCATATTATTCACACTTCTAGCTTTTACACACAGCAGCTGTTCATCACTTAATGATGCGGCCTCTGATGATGAGCCCCCTTAGGCGGGCAGGCAGGTGCTCGCCGCCTTTTCTCTTCCCAGTACACTTCAGACCCCAATAGACTGTTTTTTTAAAATCTTAATTCTGTTTTTTCAGAGTATCTCAAGCTTGTCATGTGTGATGCTTGTGCAAATATTTATCGTTAGGGAACGAGAGCACATGTTGCACTCCTGGCCTTATTGGGATTATTTGCCTGCCTTTGCTTTCAAAGCTTTATTAGAATTCCATGCAGCCTTGGAATGTGTAGCTACATCCACCCACGATTCCTTCTGCTTCATCACAAGCAACATTGCACTTATTTCCTTCTTTCAGTAGTGTCCCCCTCTGGCCCGGAACTTTATTTGCAGGTTTTGACTTGTGATTGTTTGTTTTCTATTGATAAACATGAAGTATATGAACAGAGCGTGGCGTAGCTCGGTTGGTAGACCTGAGGGTTCAAGGTTCAATCCCCGCTTCTGCCATCCTAGTCACAGCTGTTGTGTCCTTGGGCAAGACACTTCACCCACCTGCTCCCAGTGCCACCCACACTGGTTGAAAAATATAACTTAGATAATGGGTTTCACTATGTAAAGCGCTTTGAGTCACTAGAGAAAAGCGCTATATAAATATAATTCACTTCAGATGTTAGATGTCACAGATAGGTGTTATGTGTAACTGGTGGGGAGTAATTGCATCAAACATATGACACATCTTCAATTGAGCAACTTTGCTGCAGGTTTTGACTTAGAGCAGGGGTGGCCATTAGTTTGTTTGCGAGCTACGGGTCGATCGTGGAGGGTGTGTCAGTCGATCGCCAGCCAGGCATTAGAAAATAGACCTAAAAGATAGCGATCATTAATCTTCACTATGACATCACTTTCGTCACTCAATTGACATTCACGGCACTCGATGATCTTGTGAGATCACGCTGGATGCTGCGAGCTCAGTATTATATACCTACTCAGTGGCCTATACCTACTCAGTGGCCTAGTGGTTAGAGTGTCCGCCCTGAGATCGGTAGGTTGTGAGTTCAAACCCCGGCCGAGTCATACCAAAGACTATAAAAATGGGACCCATTACCTCCCTGCTTGGCACTCAGCATCAAGGGTTGGAATTGGGGGTTAAATCACCAAAATGATTCCCGGGCGCGGCCACCGCTGCTGCCCACTGCTCCCCTCACCTCCCAGGGGGTGATCAAGGGTGATGGGTCAAATGCAGAGAATAATCTCGCCACACCTAGTGTGTGTGACAATCATTGGTACTTTAACTTTCACTTTAACTTTATTAAGAAAAAAACAACCGGCAGGAAGGCAAGAAACAGTTTTTATTCTAACAGACTCTTATGCCGTACCTGCTGTCAAAAGCCTGAAGACCAAACACAGTTCCTGTCTTCACAATAAAAGCGCTTCTCCATTCTGCCTGCGTTAACAAAATAGCGCACAAAAGCTAGCAAGCTACGGAGTTTTCCGTCTATGTATTTCCTGTTAAGGATAAAGAGTATGGAAGCTGGGAAAAAAAAGATGCCAAAAACCAACCACTTTTCTTGTGGTATTGGACAGAAGGGAGGATTTATTTTTCTTCTTTGCATTGCAAATTTTAAAATGTGGAAGTTAGCAGCACTACTGCGAATCCTGTCTGATTCCAATCAATGCAAGTCATCATAATCAGGTAGTACACCAACTTATTTTATTGTCTTCATGACAGAATGGAATCTATATGTGTTAATTGTGAATTAGTGAATTGTATTTGTATAGAGCTTTTCTCTAGAGACTCAAAGCGCTTTACACACTGAAACGCATTATCTACGCCCTGAAGCTCCATTTAAACCAGTGTGGGGGGCACTCGAAGCAGGTGGGTCAAGTGGCCCCCCAAGGACACAACAGCAGTGACTAGGATGGCGGAAGCGGGGATTGAAACTGGAACCCTCAAGTTGTTGGCACGGCCGCTCTACCAATATAACCTATAATATATATACGTATGTTTATGTGTATACCGTATATTACCAAATAAACGCCCTTGTGCAAATAACCGCCCATGTCCTAATAGCCGCCCGGGGTCTGACCCCATTTTGTGAAATAAACGCCTCTTCCTAATAAACGCCTATGTCCAAATAGCCGCCCATGGGCTGTTATTTGCATAATTTAAATTTAAATCATATTGACTTCATTAAACCCAATTTATAAGATAAAAGGAAAAGCAAAAGTGCAATAATTCTGGTCATTACGGTAACAGCAGACGTTACGTGGGGATTCTGGGTAATCAACATATTGCAATGGGTGACCGCATATAGCGTAACACACACTCAACGACAACAACAAACCCACGAGGAAAAGTTTCAACATGGCAAGCAACAGCAGCAGTGAGTTGAATGAACAGGATACCGGTACACCACAACTGATGGACGGGAATACTTTAAGGGGGAAGAACAGAAAGTTTGACTTAAAGTTCAAGCTAGCGGTTGTGAAGTATGCGGAGCAGAATTCTGGTTTGGCAGCGGCCAGGCAGTTTAACGTTGACCTAAAACGTGTACGAGAATGGAAACAATAAAAGGGAGAACTACAATCTCAGTCGGCAATCGATGGAAAACGGGCTCGCTTATCTGGTGGAGGTAGGAAGAAAGTGAGCGACGAGCTTGATGCTAATTTGT